>NW_026967967.1:0-148100 GCF_028390025.1 Pseudophryne corroboree
AAACGAAGGACACTAGAAAGAAAATGTTAAAGCCTCCTGTTAGGCCATCATCTACACGGCATAGCCCTGAATTTTCCAATGCGCAGCTCTTTGCAAAAAAAAGATATTGGCAAGTAAAAGCTGTCTTGTACCTTTGCATTTTTCTCCCAAACGAAGGACACTAGAAAGAAAATTTTAAAGCCTCCTGTTAGGCCATCATCTACACGGCATAGCCCAGAATTTTCCAATGCGCAGCTATTTGCAAAAGAGAGATATTGGCAAGGAAAAGCTGTCTTGTACCTTTGCATTTTTCTCCCAAACGAAGGACACTAGAAAGAAAATTTTAAAGCCTCCTGTTAGGCCATCATCTACACGGCATAGCCCTGAATTTTCCAATGCGCAGCTCTTTGCAAAAGAGAGATATTGGCAAGGAAAAGCTGTCTTGTACCTTTGCATTTTTCTCCCAAACGAAGGACACTAGAAATTTTTTTTTAAAGCCTCCTGTTAGGCCATCATCTACACGGCATAGCCCTGAATTTTCCAATGCGCAGCTCTTTGCAAAAGAGAGATATTGGCAAGGAAAAGCTGTCTTGTACCTTTGCATTTTTCTCCCAAACGAAGGAAACTAGAAAGAAAATTTTAAAGCCTCCTGTTAGGCTATCATGTACACGGCATAGCCCTGAATTTTCCAATGCGTAGCTCTTTGCAAAAGAGAGATATTGGCAAGGAAAAGCTGTCTTGTACCTTTGCATTTTTCTCCCAAACGAAGGAAACTAGAAAGAAAATTTTAAAGCCTCCTGTTAGGCCATCATCTACACGGCATAGCCCTGAATTTTCCAATGCGCAGCTCTTTGCAAAAGAGAGATATTGGCAAGGAAAAGCTGTCTTGTACCTTTGCATTTTTCTCCCAAACGAAGGACACTAGAAAGAAAATTTTAAAGCCTCCTGTTAGGCCATCATCTACACGGCATAGCCCTGAATTTTCCAATGCGCAGCTCTTTGCAAAAGAGAGATATTGGCAAGGAAAAGCTGTCTTGTACCTTTGCATTTTTCTCCCAAACGAAGGACACTAGAAAGAAAATTTTAAAGCCTCCAGTTAGGCCATCATCTACACGGCATAGCCCTGAATTTTCCAATGCGCAGCTCTTTGCAAAAGAGAGATATTGGCAAGGAAAAGCTGTCTTGTACCTTTGCATTTTTCTCCCAAACGAAGGACACTAGAAAAATTTTTTTAAAGCCTCCTGTTAGGCCATCATCTACACGGCATAGCCCTGAATTTTCCAATGCGCAGCTCTTTGCAAAAGAGAGATATTGGCAAGGAAAAGCTGTCTTGTACCTTTGCATTTTTCTCCCAAACGAAGGAAACTAGAAAGAAAATTTTAAAGCCTCCTGTTAGGCTATCATCTACACGGCATAGCCCTGAATTTTCCAATGCGTAGCTCTTTGCAAAAGAGAGATATTGGCAAGGAAAAGCTGTCTTGTACCTTTGCATTTTTCTCCCAAACGAAGGAAACTAGAAAGAAAATTTTAAAGCCTCCTGTTAGGCCATCATCTACACGGCATAGCCCTGAATTTTCCAATGCGCAGCTCTTTGCAAAAGAGAGATATTGGCAAGGAAAAGCTGTCTTGTACCTTTGCATTTTTCTCCCAAACGAAGGACACTAGAAAGAAAATTTTAAAGCCTCCTGTTAGGCCATCATCTACACGGCATAGCCCTGAATTTTCCAATGCGCAGCTCTTTGCAAAAGAGAGATATTGGCAAGGAAAAGCTGTCTTGTACCTTTGCATTTTTCTCCCAAACGAAGGACACTAGAAAATTTTTTTTAAAGCCTCCTGTTAGGCCATCATCTACACGGCATAGCCCTGAATTTTCCAATGCGCAGCTCTTTGCAAAAGAGAGATATTGGCAAGGAAAAGCTGTCTTGTACCTTTGCATTTTTCTCCCAAACGAAGGAAACTAGAAAGAAAATTTTAAAGCCTCCTGTTAGGCTATCATGTACACGGCATAGCCCTGAATTTTCCAATGCGCAGCTCTTTGCAAAAGAGAGATATTGGCAAGGAAAAGCTGTCTTGTACCTTTGCATTTTTCTCCCAAACGAAGGAAACTAGAAAGAAAATTTTAAAGCCTCCTGTTAGGCCATCATCTACACGGCATAGCCCTGAATTTTCCAATGCGCAGCTCTTTGCAAAAGAGAGATATTGGCAAGGAAAAGCTGTCTTGTACCTTTGCATTTTTCTCCCAAACGAAGGACACTAGAAAGAAAATTTTAAAGCCTCCTGTTAGGCCATCATCTACCCGGCATAGCCCTGAATTTTCCAATGCGCAGCTCTTTGCAAAAGAGAGATATTGGCAAGGAAAAGCTGTCTTGTACCTTTGCATTTTTCTCCCAAACGAAGGACACTAGAAAGAAAATTTTAAAGCCTCCAGTTAGGCCATCATCTACACGGCATAGCCCTGAATTTTCCAATGCGCAGCTCTTTGCAAAAGAGAGATATTGGCAAGGAAAAGCTGTCTTGTACCTTTGCATTTTTCTCCCAAACGAAGGACACTAGAAAAATTTTTTTAAAGCCTCCTGTTAGGCCATCATCTACACGGCATAGCCCTGAATTTTCCAATGCGCAGCTCTTTGCAAAAGAGAGATATTGGCAAGGAAAAGCTGTCTTGTACCTTTGCATTTTTCTCCCAAACGAAGGAAACTAGAAAGAAAATTTTAAAGCCTCCTGTTAGGCTATCATCTACACGGCATAGCCCTGAATTTTCCAATGCGTAGCTCTTTGCAAAAGAGAGATATTGGCAAGGAAAAGCTGTCTTGTACCTTTGCATTTTTCTCCCAAACGAAGGAAACTAGAAAGAAAATTTTAAAGCCTCCTGTTAGGCCATCATCTACACGGCATAGCCCTGAATTTTCCAATGCGCAGCTCTTTGCAAAAGAGAGATATTGGCAAGGAAAAGCTGTCTTGTACCTTTGCATTTTTCTCCCAAACGAAGGACACTAGAAATTTTTTTTTAAAGCCTCCTGTTAGGCCATCATCTACACGGCATAGCCCTGAATTTTCCAATGCGCAGCTCTTTGCAAAAGAGAGATATTGGCAAGGAAAAGCTGTCTTGTACCATTGGTTTTTCTCCCAAACGAAGGACACTAGAAAGAAAATGTTAAAGCCTCCTGTTAGGCCATCATCTACACGGCATAGCCCTGAATTTTCCAATGCGCAGCTCTTTGCAAAAAAAAGATATTGGCAAGTAAAAGCTGTCTTGTACCTTTGCATTTTTCTCCCAAACGAAGGACACTAGAAAGAAAATTTTAAAGCCTCCTGTTAGGCCATCATCTACACGGCATAGCCCTGAATTTTCCAATGCGCAGCTATTTGCAAAAGAGAGATTTTGGCAAGGAAAAGCTGTCTTGTACCTTTGCATTTTTCTCCCAAACGAAGGAAACTACAAAGAAAATTTTAAAGCCTCCTGTTAGGCCATCAACTACACGGCATAGCCCTGAATTTTCCAATGCGCAGCTTTGTGCAAAAGAGAGATATTGGCAAGGAAAAGCTGTCTTGTACCATTGGATTTTTCTCCCAAACGAAGGACACTAGAAAGAAAATTTTAAAGCCTCCTGTTAGGCCATCATCTACACGGCATAGCCCTGAATTTTCCAATGCGCAGCTCTTTGCAAAAGAGAGATATTGGCAAGGAAAAGCTGTCTTGTACATTTGCATTTTTCTCCCAAACTAAGGACACTACAAAGAAAATTTTAAAGCCTCCTGTTAGGCCATCATCTACACGGCATAGCCCTGAATTTTCCAATGCGCAGCTTTGTGCAAAAGAGAGATATTGGCAAGGAAAAGCTGTCTTGTACCATTGGATTTTTCTCCCAAACGAAGGACACTAGAAAGAAAATTTTAAAGCCTCCTGTTAGGCCATCATCTACACGGCATAGCCCTGAATTTTCCAATGCGCAGCTCTTTGCAAAAGAGAGATATTGGCAAGGAAAAGCTGTCTTGTACCTTTGCATTTTTCTACCAAACGAAGGACACTAGAAAGAAAATTTTAAAGCCTCCTGTTAGGCCATCATCTACACGGCATAGCCCTGAATTTTCCAATGCGCAGCTCTTTGCAAAAGAGAGATATTGGCAAGTAAAAGCTGTCTTGTACCTTTGCATTTTTCTCCCAAACGAAGGACACTAGAAAGAAAATTTTAAAGCCTCCTGTTAGGCCATCATCTACACGGCATAGCCCTGAATTTTCCAATGCGCAGCTCTTTGCAAAAGAGAGATATTGGCAAGGAAAAGCTGTCTTGTACATTTGCATTTTTCTCCCAAACTAAGGACACTACAAAGAAAATTTTAAAGCCTCCTGTTAGGCCATCATCTACACGGCATAGCCCTGAATTTTCCAATGCGCAGCTTTGTGCAAAAGAGAGATATTGGCAAGGAAAAGCTGTCTTGTACCATTGGTTTTTCTCCCAAACGAAGGACACTAGAAAGAAAATGTTAAAGCCTCCTGTTAGGCCATCATCTACACGGCATAGCCCTGAATTTTCCAATGCGCAGCTCTTTGCAAAAAAAAGATATTGGCAAGTAAAAGCTGTCTTGTACCTTTGCATTTTTCTCCCAAACGAAGGACACTAGAAAGAAAATTTTAAAGCCTCCTGTTAGGCCATCATCTACACGGCATAGCCCTGAATTTTCCAATGCGCAGCTATTTGCAAAAGAGAGATATTGGCAAGGAAAAGCTGTCTTGTACCTTTGCATTTTTCTCCCAAACGAAGGAAACTACAAAGAAAATTTTAAAGCCTCCTGTTAGGCCATCAACTACACGGCATAGCCCTGAATTTTCCAATGCGCAGCTTTGTGCAAAAGAGAGATATTGGCAAGGAAAAGCTGTCTTGTACCATTGGATTTTTCTCCCATACGAAGGACACTAGAAAGAAAATTTTAAAGCCTCCTGTTAGGCCATCATCTACACGGCATAGCCCTGAATTTTCCAATGCGCAGCTCTTTGCAAAAGAGAGATATTGGCAAGGAAAAGCTGTCTTGTACCTTTGCCTTTTTCTCCCAAACGTAGGACACTAGAAACATTTTTTTAAAGCCTCCTGTTAGGCCATCATCTACACGGCATAGCCCTGAATTTTCCAATGCGCAACTCTTTGCAAAAGAGAGATATTGGCAAGGAAAAGCTGTCTTGTACCTTTGCATTTTTCTCCCAAACGAAGGACACTAGAAGAAAATTTTAAAGCCTCCTGTTAGGCCATCATCTACACGGCATAGCCCTGAATTTTCCAATGCTCAGCTATTTGCAAAAGAGAGATATTGGCAAGGAAAAGCTGTCTTGTACCTTTGCATTTTTCTCCCAAACGAAGGAAACTACAAAGAAAATTTTAAAGCCTCCTGTTAGGCCATCAACTACACGGCATAGCCCTGAATTTTCCAATGCGCAGCTTTGTGCAAAAGAGAGATATTGGCAAGGAAAAGCTGTCTTGTACCATTGGATTTTTCTCCCAAACGAAGGACACTAGAAAGAAAATTTTAAAGCCTCCTGTTAGGCCATCATCTACACGGCATAGCCCTGAATTTTCCAATGCGCAGCTCTTTGCAAAAGAGAGATATTGGCAAGGAAAAGCTGTCTTGTACATTTGCATTTTTCTCCCAAACTAAGGACACTACAAAGAAAATTTTAAAGCTTCCTGTTAGGCCATCATCTACACGGCATAGCCCTGAATTTTCCAATGCGCAGCTTTGTGCAAAAGAGAGATATTGGCAAGGAAAAGCTGTCTTGTACCATTGGATTTTTCTCCCAAACGAAGGACACTAGAAAGAAAATTTTAAAGCCTCCTGTTAGGCCATCATCTACACGGCATAGCCCTGAATTTTCCAATGCGCAGCTCTTTGCAAAAGAGAGATATTGGCAAGGAAAAGCTGTCTTGTACCTTTGCATTTTTCTACCAAACGAAGGACACTAGAAAGAAAATTTTAAAGCCTCCTGTTAGGCCATCATCTACACGGCATAGCCCTGAATTTTCCAATGCGCAGCTCTTTGCAAAAGAGAGATATTGGCAAGTAAAAGCTGTCTTGTACCTTTGCATTTTTCTCCCAAACGAAGGACACTAGAAAGAAAATTTTAAAGCCTCCTGTTAGGCCATCATCTACACGGCATAGCCCTAAATTTTCCAATGCGCAGCTCTTTGCAAAAGAGAGATATTGGCAAGGAAAAGCTGTCTTGTACCTTTGCATTTTTCTCCCAAACTAAGGACACTACAAAGAAAATTTTAAAGCCTCCTGTTAGGCCATCATCTACACGGCATAGCCCTGAATTTTCCAATGCGCAGCTTTGTGCAAAAGAGAGATATTGGCAAGGAAAAGCTGTCTTGTACCATTGGTTTTTCTCCCAAACGAAGGACACTAGAAAGAAAATGTTAAAGCCTCCTGTTAGGCCATCATCTACACGGCATAGCCCTGAATTTTCCAATGCGCAGCTCTTTGCAAAAGAGAGATATTGGCAAGGAAAAGCTGTCTTGTACCTTTGCATTTTTCTCCCAAACGAAGGACACTAGAAATTTTTTTTTAAAGCCTCCTGTTAGGCCATCATCTACACGGCATAGCCCTGAATTTTCCAATGCGCAGCTCTTTGCAAAAGAGAGATATTGGCAAGGAAAAGCTGTCTTGTACCATTGCATTTTTCTCCCAAACGAAGGACACTAGAAAGAAAATTTTAAAGCCTCCTGTTAGGCCATCATCTACACGGCATAGCCCTGAATTTTCCAATGCGCAGCTCTTTGCAAAAGAGAGATATTGACAAGGAAAAGCTGTCTTGTACCTTTGCCTTTTTCTCCCAAACGAAGGACACTAGAAAGAAAATTTTAAAGCCTCCTGTTAGGCCATTATCTACACGGCATAGCCCTGAATTTTCCAATGCGCAGCTCTTTGCAAAAGAGAGATATTGGCAAGGAAAAGCTGTCTTGTACCTGTGCATTTTTCTCCCAAACGAAGGACACTAGAAAGAAAATTTTAAAGCCTCCTGTTAGGCCATCATCTACACGGCATAGCCCATAATTTTCCAATGCGCAGCTCTTTGCAAAAGAGAGATATTGGCAAGGAAAAGCTGTCTTGTACCTTTGCATTTTTCACCCAAACGAAGGACACTAGAACATTTTTTTTAAAGCCTCCTGTTAGGCCATCATCTACACGGCATAGCCCTGAATTTTCCAATGCGCAGCTCTTTGCAAAAGAGAGATATTGGCAAGGAAAAGCTGTCTTGTACCTGTGCATTTTTCTCCCAAACGAAGGACACTAGAAAGAAAATTTTAAAGCCTCCTGTTAGGCCATCATCTACACGGCATAGCCCATAATTTTCCAATGCGCAGCTCTTTGCAAAAGAGAGATATTGGCAAGGAAAAGCTGTCTTGTACCTTTGCATTTTTCTCCCAAACGAAGGACACTAGAAAGAAAATTTTAAAGCCTCCTGTTAGGCCATCATCTACACGGCATAGCCCTGAATTTTCCAATGTGCAGCTCTTTGCAAAAGAGAGATATTGGCAAGGAAAAGCTGTCTTGTACCATTGCATTTTTCTCCCAAACGAAGGACACTAGAAAGAAAATTTTAAAGCCTCCTGTTAGGCCATCATCTACACGGCATAGCCCTGAATTTTCCAATGCGCAGCTCTTTGCAAAAGAGAGATATTGGCAAGGAAAAGCTGTCTTGTACCTTTGCATTTTTCTCCCAAACGAAGGACACTAGAATTTTTTTTTTAAAGCCTCCTGTTAGGCCATCATCTACACGGCATAGCCCTGAATTTTCCAATGCGCAGCTCTTTGCAAAAGAGAGATATTGGCAAGGAAAAGCTGTCTTGTACCATTGCATTTTTCTCCCAAACGAAGGACACTAGAAAGAAAATTTTAAAGCCTCCTGTTAGGCCATCATCTACACGGCATAGCCCTGAATTTTCCAATGCGCAGCTCTTTGCAAAAGAGAGATATTGGCAAGGAAAAGCTGTCTTGTACCTTTGCATTTTTCTCCCAAACGAAGGACACTAGAAAGAAAATTTTAAAGCCTCCTGTTAGGCCATCATCTACACGGCATAGCCCTGAATTTTCCAATGCGCAGCTCTTTGCAAAAGAGAGATATTGGCAAGGAAAAGCTGTCTTGTACCTTTGCATTTTTCTCCCAAACGAAGGACACTAGAAAGAAAATTTTAAAGCCTCCAGTTAGGCCATCATCTACACGGCATAGCCCTGAATTTTCCAATGCGCAGCTCTTTGCAAAAGAGAGATATTGGCAAGGAAAAGCTGTCTTGTACCTTTGCATTTTTCTCCCAAACGAAGGACACTAGAAAATTTTTTTTAAAGCCTCCTGTTAGGCCATCATCTACACGGCATAGCCCTGAATTTTCCAATGCGCAGCTCTTTGCAAAAGAGAGATATTGGCAAGGAAAAGCTGTCTTGTACCTTTGCATTTTTCTCCCAAACGAAGGAAACTAGAAAGAAAATTTTAAAGCCTCCTGTTAGGCTATCATCTACACGGCATAGCCCTGAATTTTCCAATGCGTAGCTCTTTGCAAAAGAGAGATATTGGCAAGGAAAAGCTGTCTTGTACCTTTGCATTTTTCTCCCAAACGAAGGAAACTAGAAAGAAAATTTTAAAGCCTCCTGTTAGGCCATCATCTACACGGCATAGCCCTGAATTTTCCAATGCGCAGCTCTTTGCAAAAGAGAGATATTGGCAAGGAAAAGCTGTCTTGTACCTTTGCATTTTTCTCCCAAACGAAGGACACTAGAAAGAAAATTTTAAAGCCTCCTGTTAGGCCATCATCTACACGGCATAGCCCTGAATTTTCCAATGCGCAGCTCTTTGCAAAAGAGAGATATTGGCAAGGAAAAGCTGTCTTGTACCTTTGCATTTTTCTCCCAAACGAAGGACACTAGAAAGAAAATTTTAAAGCCTCCAGTTAGGCCATCATCTACACGGCATAGCCCTGAATTTTCCAATGCGCAGCTCTTTGCAAAAGAGAGATATTGGCAAGGAAAAGCTGTCTTGTACCTTTGCATTTTTCTCCCAAACGAAGGACACTAGAAAATTTTTTTTAAAGCCTCCTGTTAGGCCATCATCTACACGGCATAGCCCTGAATTTTCCAATGCGCAGCTCTTTGCAAAAGAGAGATATTGGCAAGGAAAAGCTGTCTTGTACCTTTGCATTTTTCTCCCAAACGAAGGAAACTAGAAAGAAAATTTTAAAGCCTCCTGTTAGGCTATCATCTACACGGCATAGCCCTGAATTTTCCAATGCGTAGCTCTTTGCAAAAGAGAGATATTGGCAAGGAAAAGCTGTCTTGTACCTTTGCATTTTTCTCCCAAACGAAGGAAACTAGAAAGAAAATTTTAAAGCCTCCTGTTAGGCCATCATCTACACGGCATAGCCCTGAATTTTCCAATGCGCAGCTCTTTGCAAAAGAGAGATATTGGCAAGGAAAAGCTGTCTTGTACCTTTGCATTTTTCTCCCAAACGAAGGACACTAGAATTTTTTTTTTAAAGCCTCCTGTTAGGCCATCATCTACACGGCATAGCCCTGAATTTTCCAATGCGCAGCTCTTTGCAAAAGAGAGATATTGGCAAGGAAAAGCTGTCTTGTACCATTGGTTTTTCTCCCAAACGAAGGACACTAGAAAGAAAATGTTAAAGCCTCCTGTTAGGCCATCATCTACACGGCATAGCCCTGAATTTTCCAATGCGTAGCTCTTTGCAAAAGAGAGATATTGGCAAGGAAAAGCTGTCTTGTACCTTTGCATTTTTCTCCCAAACTAAGGACACTACAAAGAAAATTTTAAAGCCTCCTGTTAGGCCATCATCTACACGGCATAGCCCTGAATTTTCCAATGCGCAGCTTTGTGCAAAAGAGAGATATTGGCAAGGAAAAGCTGTCTTGTACCATTGGTTTTTCTCCCAAACGAAGGACACTAGAAAGAAAATGTTAAAGCCTCCTGTTAGGCCATCATCTACACGGCATAGCCCTGAATTTTCCAATGCGCAGCTCTTTGCAAAAAAAAGATATTGGCAAGTAAAAGCTGTCTTGTACCTTTGCATTTTTCTCCCAAACGAAGGACACTAGAAAGAAAATTTTAAAGCCTCCTGTTAGGCCATCATCTACACGGCATAGCCCAGAATTTTCCAATGCGCAGCTATTTGCAAAAGAGAGATATTGGCAAGGAAAAGCTGTCTTGTACCTTTGCATTTTTCTCCCAAACGAAGGACACTAGAAAGAAAATTTTAAAGCCTCCTGTTAGGCCATCATCTACACGGCATAGCCCTGAATTTTCCAATGCGCAGCTCTTTGCAAAAGAGAGATATTGGCAAGGAAAAGCTGTCTTGTACCTTTGCATTTTTCTCCCAAACGAAGGACACTAGAAATTTTTTTTTAAAGCCTCCTGTTAGGCCATCATCTACACGGCATAGCCCTGAATTTTCCAATGCGCAGCTCTTTGCAAAAGAGAGATATTGGCAAGGAAAAGCTGTCTTGTACCTTTGCATTTTTCTCCCAAACGAAGGAAACTAGAAAGAAAATTTTAAAGCCTCCTGTTAGGCTATCATGTACACGGCATAGCCCTGAATTTTCCAATGCGTAGCTCTTTGCAAAAGAGAGATATTGGCAAGGAAAAGCTGTCTTGTACCTTTGCATTTTTCTCCCAAACGAAGGAAACTAGAAAGAAAATTTTAAAGCCTCCTGTTAGGCCATCATCTACACGGCATAGCCCTGAATTTTCCAATGCGCAGCTCTTTGCAAAAGAGAGATATTGGCAAGGAAAAGCTGTCTTGTACCTTTGCATTTTTCTCCCAAACGAAGGACACTAGAAAGAAAATTTTAAAGCCTCCTGTTAGGCCATCATCTACACGGCATAGCCCTGAATTTTCCAATGCGCAGCTCTTTGCAAAAGAGAGATATTGGCAAGGAAAAGCTGTCTTGTACCTTTGCATTTTTCTCCCAAACGAAGGACACTAGAAAGAAAATTTTAAAGCCTCCAGTTAGGCCATCATCTACACGGCATAGCCCTGAATTTTCCAATGCGCAGCTCTTTGCAAAAGAGAGATATTGGCAAGGAAAAGCTGTCTTGTACCTTTGCATTTTTCTCCCAAACGAAGGACACTAGAAAAATTTTTTTAAAGCCTCCTGTTAGGCCATCATCTACACGGCATAGCCCTGAATTTTCCAATGCGCAGCTCTTTGCAAAAGAGAGATATTGGCAAGGAAAAGCTGTCTTGTACCTTTGCATTTTTCTCCCAAACGAAGGAAACTAGAAAGAAAATTTTAAAGCCTCCTGTTAGGCTATCATCTACACGGCATAGCCCTGAATTTTCCAATGCGTAGCTCTTTGCAAAAGAGAGATATTGGCAAGGAAAAGCTGTCTTGTACCTTTGCATTTTTCTCCCAAACGAAGGAAACTAGAAAGAAAATTTTAAAGCCTCCTGTTAGGCCATCATCTACACGGCATAGCCCTGAATTTTCCAATGCGCAGCTCTTTGCAAAAGAGAGATATTGGCAAGGAAAAGCTGTCTTGTACCTTTGCATTTTTCTCCCAAACGAAGGACACTAGAAAGAAAATTTTAAAGCCTCCTGTTAGGCCATCATCTACACGGCATAGCCCTGAATTTTCCAATGCGCAGCTCTTTGCAAAAGAGAGATATTGGCAAGGAAAAGCTGTCTTGTACCTTTGCATTTTTCTCCCAAACGAAGGACACTAGAAAATTTTTTTTAAAGCCTCCTGTTAGGCCATCATCTACACGGCATAGCCCTGAATTTTCCAATGCGCAGCTCTTTGCAAAAGAGAGATATTGGCAAGGAAAAGCTGTCTTGTACCTTTGCATTTTTCTCCCAAACGAAGGAAACTAGAAAGAAAATTTTAAAGCCTCCTGTTAGGCTATCATGTACACGGCATAGCCCTGAATTTTCCAATGCGCAGCTCTTTGCAAAAGAGAGATATTGGCAAGGAAAAGCTGTCTTGTACCTTTGCATTTTTCTCCCAAACGAAGGAAACTAGAAAGAAAATTTTAAAGCCTCCTGTTAGGCCATCATCTACACGGCATAGCCCTGAATTTTCCAATGCGCAGCTCTTTGCAAAAGAGAGATATTGGCAAGGAAAAGCTGTCTTGTACCTTTGCATTTTTCTCCCAAACGAAGGACACTAGAAAGAAAATTTTAAAGCCTCCTGTTAGGCCATCATCTACCCGGCATAGCCCTGAATTTTCCAATGCGCAGCTCTTTGCAAAAGAGAGATATTGGCAAGGAAAAGCTGTCTTGTACCTTTGCATTTTTCTCCCAAACGAAGGACACTAGAAAGAAAATTTTAAAGCCTCCAGTTAGGCCATCATCTACACGGCATAGCCCTGAATTTTCCAATGCGCAGCTCTTTGCAAAAGAGAGATATTGGCAAGGAAAAGCTGTCTTGTACCTTTGCATTTTTCTCCCAAACGAAGGACACTAGAAAATTTTTTTTAAAGCCTCCTGTTAGGCCATCATCTACACGGCATAGCCCTGAATTTTCCAATGCGCAGCTCTTTGCAAAAGAGAGATATTGGCAAGGAAAAGCTGTCTTGTACCTTTGCATTTTTCTCCCAAACGAAGGAAACTAGAAAGAAAATTTTAAAGCCTCCTGTTAGGCTATCATCTACACGGCATAGCCCTGAATTTTCCAATGCGTAGCTCTTTGCAAAAGAGAGATATTGGCAAGGAAAAGCTGTCTTGTACCTTTGCATTTTTCTCCCAAACGAAGGAAACTAGAAAGAAAATTTTAAAGCCTCCTGTTAGGCCATCATCTACACGGCATAGCCCTGAATTTTCCAATGCGCAGCTCTTTGCAAAAGAGAGATATTGGCAAGGAAAAGCTGTCTTGTACCTTTGCATTTTTCTCCCAAACGAAGGACACTAGAAATTTTTTTTTAAAGCCTCCTGTTAGGCCATCATCTACACGGCATAGCCCTGAATTTTCCAATGCGCAGCTCTTTGCAAAAGAGAGATATTGGCAAGGAAAAGCTGTCTTGTACCATTGGTTTTTCTCCCAAACGAAGGACACTAGAAAGAAAATGTTAAAGCCTCCTGTTAGGCCATCATCTACACGGCATAGCCCTGAATTTTCCAATGCGCAGCTCTTTGCAAAAAAAAGATATTGGCAAGTAAAAGCTGTCTTGTACCTTTGCATTTTTCTCCCAAACGAAGGACACTAGAAAGAAAATTTTAAAGCCTCCTGTTAGGCCATCATCTACACGGCATAGCCCAGAATTTTCCAATGCGCAGCTATTTGCAAAAGAGAGATATTGGCAAGGAAAAGCTGTCTTGTACCTTTGCATTTTTCTCCCAAACGAAGGAAACTACAAAGAAAATTTTAAAGCCTCCTGTTAGGCCATCAACTACACGGCATAGCCCTGAATTTTCCAATGCGCAGCTTTGTGCAAAAGAGAGATATTGGCAAGGAAAAGCTGTCTTGTACCATTGGATTTTTCTCCCAAACGAAGGACACTAGAAAGAAAATTTTAAAGCCTCCTGTTAGGCCATCATCTACACGGCATAGCCCTGAATTTTCCAATGCGCAGCTCTTTGCAAAAGAGAGATATTGGCAAGGAAAAGCTGTCTTGTACCTTTGCCTTTTTCTCCCAAACGTAGGACACTAGAAATTTTTTTTTAAAGCCTCCTGTTAGGCCATCATCTACACGGCATAGCCCTGAATTTTCCAATGCACAGCTCTTTGCAAAAGAGAGATATTGGCAAGGAAAAGCTGTCTTGTACCTTTGCATTTTTCTCCCAAACGAAGGACACTAGAAAGAAAATTTTAAAGCCTCCTGTTAGGCCATCATCTACACGGCATAGCCCTGAATTTTCCAATGCGCAGCTATTTGCAAAAGAGAGATATTGGCAAGGAAAAGCTGTCTTGTACCTTTGCATTTTTCTCCCAAACGAAGGAAACTACAAAGAAAATTTTAAAGCCTCCTGTTAGGCCATCAACTACACGGCATAGCCCTGAATTTTCCAATGCGCAGCTTTGTGCAAAAGAGAGATATTGGCAAGGAAAAGCTGTCTTGTACCATTGGATTTTTCTCCCAAACGAAGGACACTAGAAAGAAAATTTTAAAGCCTCCTGTTAGGCCATCATCTACACGGCATAGCCCTGAATTTTCCAATGCGCAGCTCTTTGCAAAAGAGAGATATTGGCAAGGAAAAGCTGTCTTGTACCTTTGCCTTTTTCTCCCAAACGTAGGACACTAGAAAAATTTTTTTAAAGCCTCCTGTTAGGCCATCATCTACACGGCATAGCCCTGAATTTTCCAATGCGCAGCTCTTTGCAAAAGAGAGATATTGGCAAGGAAAAGCTGTCTTGTACCTTTGCATTTTTCTCCCAAACGAAGGACACTAGAAATTTTTTTTTAAAGCCTCCTGTTAGGCCATCATCTACACGGCATAGCCCTGAATTTTCCAATGCGCAGCTCTTTGCAAAAGAGAGATATTGGCAAGGAAAAGCTGTCTTGTACCTTTGCATTTTTCTCCCAAACGAAGGACACTAGAAAGAAAATTTTAAAGCCTCCTGTTAGGCCATCATCTACACGGCATAGCCCTGAATTTTCCAATGCGCAGCTCTTTGCAAAAGAGAGACATTGGCAAGGAAAAGCTGTCTTGTACCTTTGCATTTTTCTCCCAAACTAAGGACACTACAAAGAAAATTTTAAAGCCTCCTGTTAGGCCATCATCTACACGGCATAGCCCTGAATTTTCCAATGCGCAGCTTTGTGCAAAAGAGAGATATTGGCAAGGAAAAGCTGTCTTGTACCATTGGATTTTTCTACCAAACGAAGGACACTAGAAAGAAAATTTTAAAGCCTCCTGTTAGGCCATCATCTACACGGCATAGCCCTGAATTTTCCAATGCGCAGCTCTTTGCAAAAGAGAGATATTGGCAAGGAAAAGCTGTCTTGTACCTTTGCATTTTTCTCCCAAACGAAGGACACTAGAAAGAAAATTTTAAAGCCTCCTGTTAGGCCATTATCTACACGGCATAGCCCTGAATTTTCCAATGCGCAGCTCTTTGCAAAAGAGAGATATTGGCAAGGAAAAGCTGTCTTGTACCTTTGCATTTTTCTCCCAAACGAAGGACACTAGAAAATTTTTTTTAAAGCCTCCTGTTAGGCCATCATCTACACGGCATAGCCCTGAATTTTCCAATGCGCAGCTCTTTGCAAAAGAGAGATATTGGCAAGGAAAAGCTGTCTTGTACCTTTGCATTTTTCTCCCAAACGAAGGACACTAGAAAGAAAATTTTAAAGCCTCCTGTTAGGCCATCATCTACACGGCATAGCCCTGAATTTTCCAATGCGCAGCTCTTTGCAAAAGAGAGATATTGGCAAGGAAAAGCTGTCTTGTACCTTTGCTTTTTTCTCCCAGACGAAGGACACTAGAAAGAAAATTTTAAAGCCTCCTGTTAGGCCATCATCTACACGGCATAGCCCTGAATTTTCCAATGCGCAGCTCTTTGCAAAAGAGAGATATTGGCAAGGAAAAGCTGTCTTGTACCTTTGCATTTTTCTCCCAAACGAAGGACACTAGAAAGAAAATTTAAAAGCCTCCTGTTAGGCCATCATCTACACGGCATAGCTCTGAATTTTCCAATGAGCAGCTTTGTGCAAAAGAGAGATATTGGCAAGGAAAAGCTGTCTTGTACCATTGGATTTTTCTCCCAAACGAAGGACACTAGAATGAAAATTTTAAAGCCTCCTGTTAGTGCTTCATCTACACGGTATAGCCCTGAATTTTCCAATGCGTAGCTCTTTGCAAAAGAGAGATATTGGCAAGGAAAAGCTGTCTTGTACCTTTGCATTTTTCTCCCAAACGAAGGACACTAGAAAGAAAATTTTAAAGCCTCCTGTTAGGACATCATCTACACGGCATAGCCCTGAATTTTCCAATGCGCAGCTCTTTGCAAAAGAGAGATATTGGCAAGGAAAAGCTGTCTTGTACCTTTGCATTTTTCTCCCAAACGAAGGACACTAGAAATTTTTTTTTAAAGCCTCCTGTTAGGCCATCATCTACACGGCATAGCCCTGAATTTTCCAATGCGCAGCTCTTTGCAAAAGAGAGATATTGGCAAGGAAAAGCTGTCTTGTACCTTTGCATTTTTCTCCCAAACGAAGGACACTAGAAAGAAAATTTTAAAGCCTCCTGTTAGGCCATCATCTACACGGCATAGCCCTGAATTTTCCAATGCGCAGCTCTTTGCAAAAGAGAGATATTGGCAAGGAAAAGCTGTCTTGTACCTTTGCATTTTTCTCCCAAACGAAGGACACTAGATAGAAAATTTTAAAGCCTCCTGTTAGGCCATCATCTACACGGCATAGCCCTGAATTTTCCAATGCGCAGCTATTTGCAAAAGAGAGATATTGGCAAGGAAAAGCTGTCTTGTACCTTTGCATTTTTCTCCCAAACGAAGGACACTAGAAAGAAAATTTTAAAGCCTCCTGTTAGGCCATCATCTACACGGCATAGCCCTGAATTTTCCAATGCGCAGCTCTTTGCAAAAGAGAGATATTGGCAAGGAAAAGCTGTCTTGTACCTTTGCATTTTTCTCCCAAACTAAGGACACTACAAAGAAAATTTTAAAGCCTCCTGTTAGGCCATCATCTACACGGCATAGCCCTGAATTTTCCAATGCGCAGCTTTGTGCAAAAGAGAGATATTGGCAAGGAAAAGCTGTCTTGTACCATTGGTTTTTCTCCCAAACGAAGGACACTAGAAAGAAAATGTTAAAGCCTCCTGTTAGGCCATCATCTACACGGCATAGCCCTGAATTTTCCAATGCGCAGCTCTTTGCAAAAAAAAGATATTGGCAAGTAAAAGCTGTCTTGTACCTGTGCATTTTTCTCCCAAACGAAGGACACTAGAAAGAAAATTTTAAAGCCTCCTGTTAGGCCATCATCTACACGGCATAGCCCTGAATTTTCCAATGCGCAGCTATTTGCAAAAGAGAGATATTGGCAAGGAAAAGCTGTCTTGTACCTTTGCATTTTTCTCCCAAACGAAGGAAACTACAAAGAAAATTTTAAAGCCTCCTGTTAGGCCATCAACTACACGGCATAGCCCTGAATTTTCCGATGCGCAGCTTTGGGCAAAAGAGAGATATTGGCAAGGAAAAGCTGTCTTGTACCATTGGATTTTTCTCCCAAACGAAGGACACTAGAAAGAAAATTTTAAAGCCTCCTGTTAGGCCATCATCTACACGGCATAGCCCTGAATTTTCCAATGCGCAGCTCTTTGCAAAAGAGAGATATTGGCAAGGAAAAGCTGTCTTGTACATTTGCATTTTTCTCCCAAACTAAGGACACTACAAAGAAAATTTTAAAGCCTCCTGTTAGGCCATCATCTACACGGCATAGCCCTGAATTTTCCAATGCGCAGCTTTGTGCAAAAGAGAGATATTGGCAAGGAAAAGCTGTCTTGTACCATTGGATTTTTCTCCCAAACGAAGGACACTAAGAAAGAAAATTTTAAAGCCTCCTGTTAGGCCATCATCTACACGGCATAGCCCTGAATTTTCCAATGCGCAGCTCTTTGCAAAAGAGAGATATTGGCAAGGAAAAGCTGTCTTGTACCTTTGCATTTTTCTACCAAACGAAGGACACTAGAAAGAAAATTTTAAAGCCTCCTGTTAGGCCATCATCTACACGGCATAGCCCTGAATTTTCCAATGCGCAGCTCTTTGCAAAAGAGAGATATTGGCAAGTAAAAGCTGTCTTGTACCTTTGCATTTTTCTCCCAAACGAAGGACACTAGAAAGAAAATTTTAAAGCCTCCTGTTAGGCCATCATCTACACGGCATAGCCCTGAATTTTCCAATGCGCAGCTCTTTGCAAAAGAGAGATATTGGCAAGGAAAAGCTGTCTTGTACCTTTGCATTTTTCTCCCAAACTAAGGACACTACAAAGAAAATTTTAAAGCCTCCTGTTAGGCCATCATCTACACGGCATAGCCCTGAATTTTCCAATGCGCAGCTTTGTGCAAAAGAGAGATATTGGCAAGGAAAAGCTGTCTTGTACCATTGGTTTTTCTCCCAAACGAAGGACACTAGAAAGAAAATGTTAAAGCCTCCTGTTAGGCCATCATCTACACGGCATAGCCCTGAATTTTCCAATGCGCAGCTCTTTGCAAAAAAAAAGATATTGGCAAGTAAAAGCTGTCTTGTACCTTTGCATTTTTCTCCCAAACGAAGGACACTAGAAAGAAAATTTTAAAGCCTCCTGTTAGGCCATCATCTACACGGCATAGCCCTGAATTTTCCAATGCGCAGCTATTTGCAAAAGAGAGATATTGGCAAGGAAAAGCTGTCTTGTACCTTTGCATTTTTCTCCCAAACGAAGGAAACTACAAAGAAAATTTTAAAGCCTCCTTGTTAGGCCATCAACTACACGGCATAGCCCTGAATTTTCCAATGCGCAGCTTTGTGCAAAAGAGAGATATTGGCAAGGAAAAGCTGTCTTGTACCATTGGATTTTTCTCCCATACGAAGGACACTAGAAAGAAAATTTTAAAGCCTCCTGTTAGGCCATCATCTACACGGCATAGCCCTGAATTTTCCAATGCGCAGCTCTTTGCAAAAGAGAGATATTGGCAAGGAAAAGCTGTCTTGTACCTTTGCCTTTTTCTCCCAAACGTAGGACACTAGAAATTTTTTTTTAAAGCCTCCTGTTAGGCCATCATCTACACGGCATAGCCCTGAATTTTCCAATGCGCAACTCTTTGCAAAAGAGAGATATTGGCAAGGAAAAGCTGTCTTGTACCTTTGCATTTTTCTCCCAAACGAAGGACACTAGAAAGAAAATTTTAAAGCCTCCTGTTAGGCCATCATCTACACGGCATAGCCCTGAATTTTCCAATGCTCAGCTATTTGCAAAAGAGAGATATTGGCAAGGAAAAGCTGTCTTGTACCTTTGCATTTTTCTCCCAAACGAAGGAAACTACAAAGAAAATTTTAAAGCCTCCTGTTAGGCCATCAACTACACGGCATAGCCCTGAATTTTCCAATGCGCAGCTTTGTGCAAAAGAGAGATATTGGCAAGGAAAAGCTGTCTTGTACCATTGGATTTTTCTCCCAAACGAAGGACACTAGAAAGAAAATTTTAAAGCCTCCTGTTAGGCCATCATCTACACGGCATAGCCCTGAATTTTCCAATGCGCAGCTCTTTGCAAAAGAGAGATATTGGCAAGGAAAAGTTGTCTTGTACCTTTGCATTTTTCTACCAAACGAAGGACACTAGAAAGAACATTTTAAAGCCTCCTGTTAGGCCATCATCTACACGGCATAGCCCTGAATTTTCCAATGCGCAGCTCTTTGCAAAAGAGAGATATTGGCAAGTAAAAGCTGTCTTGTACCTTTGCATTTTTCTCCCAAACGAAGGACACTAGAAAGAAAATTTTAAAGCCTCCTGTTAGGCCATCATCTACACGGCATAGCCCTGAATTTTCCAATGCGCAGCTCTTTGCAAAAGAGAGATATTGGCAAGGAAAAGCTGTCTTGTACCTTTGCATTTTTCTCCCAAACTAAGGACACTACAAAGAAAATTTTAAAGCCTCCTGTTAGGCCATCATCTACACGGCATAGCCCTGAATTTTCCAATGCGCAGCTTTGTGCAAAAGAGAGATATTGGCAAGGAAAAGCTGTCTTGTACCATTGGTTTTTCTCCCAAACGAAGGACACTAGAAAGAAAATGTTAAAGCCTCCTGTTAGACAATCATCTACACGGCATAGCCCTGAATTTTCCAATGCGCAGCTCTTTGCAAAAAAAAGATATTGGCAAGTAAAAGCTGTCTTGTACCTTTGCATTTTTCTCCCAAACGAAGGACACTAGAAAGAAAATTTTAAAGCCTCCTGTTAGGCCATCATCTACACGGCATAGCCCTGAATTTTCTAATGCGCAGCTATTTGAAAAAGAGAGATATTGGCAAGGAAAAGCTGTCTTGTACCTTTGCATTTTTCTCCCAAACGAAGGAAACTACAAAGAAAATTTTAAAGCCTCCTGTTAGGCCATCAACTACACGGCATAGCCCTGAATTTTCCAATGCGCAGCTTTGTGCAAAAGAGAGATATTGGCAAGGAAAAGCTGTCTTGTACCATTGGATTTTTCTCCCAAACGAAGGACACTAGAAAGAAAATTTTAAAGCCTCCTGTTAGGCCATCATCTACACGGCATAGCCCTGAATTTTCCAATGCGCAGCTATTTGCAAAAGAGAGATATTGGCAAGGAAAAGCTGTCTTGTACCTTTGCATTTTTCTCCCAAACGAAGGAAACTACAAAGAAAATTTTAAAGCCTCCTGTTAGGCCATCAACTACACGGCATAGCCCTGAATTTTCCAATGCGCAGCTTTGTGCAAAAGAGAGATATTGGCAAGGAAAAGCTGTCTTGTACCATTGGATTTTTCTCCCATACGAAGGACACTAGAAAGAAAATTTTAAAGCCTCCTGTTAGGCCATCATCTACACGGCATAGCCCTGAATTTTCCAATGCGCAGCTCTTTGCAAAAGAGAGATATTGGCAAGGAAAAGCTGTCTTGTACCTTTGCCTTTTTCTCCCAAACGTAGGACACTAGAAAAATTTTTTTAAAGCCTCCTGTTAGGCCATCATCTACACGGCATAGCCCTAAATTTTCCAATGCGCAACTCTTTGCAAAAGAGAGATATTGGCAAGGAAAAGCTGTCTTGTACCTTTGCATTTTTCTCCCAAACGAAGGACACTAGAAAGAAAATTTTAAAGCCTCCTGTTAGGCCATCATCTACACGGCATAGCCCTGAATTTTCCAATGCTCAGCTATTTGCAAAAGAGAGATATTGGCAAGGAAAAGCTGTCTTGTACCTTTGCATTTTTCTCCCAAACGAAGGAAACTACAAAGAAAATTTTAAAGCCTCCTGTTAGGCCATCAACTACACGGCATAGCCCTGAATTTTCCAATGCGCAGCTTTGTGCAAAAGAGAGATATTGGCAAGGAAAAGCTGTCTTGTACCATTGGATTTTTCTCCCAAACGAAGGACACTAGAAAGAAAATTTTAAAGCCTCCTGTTAGGCCATCATCTACACGGCATAGCCCTGAATTTTCCAATGCGCAGCTCTTTGCAAAAGAGAGATATTGGCAAGGAAAAGTTGTCTTGTACCTTTGCATTTTTCTACCAAACGAAGGACACTAGAAAGAACATTTTAAAGCCTCCTGTTAGGCCATCATCTACACGGCATAGCCCTGAATTTTCCAATGCGCAGCTCTTTGCAAAAGAGAGATATTGGCAAGTAAAAGCTGTCTTGTACCTTTGCATTTTTCTCCCAAACGAAGGACACTAGAAAGAAAATTTTAAAGCCTCCTGTTAGGCCATCATCTACACGGCATAGCCCTGAATTTTCCAATGCGCAGCTCTTTGCAAAAGAGAGATATTGGCAAGGAAAAGCTGTCTTGTACCTTTGCATTTTTCTCCCAAACTAAGGACACTACAAAGAAAATTTTAAAGCCTCCTGTTAGGCCATCATCTACACGGCATAGCCCTGAATTTTCCAATGCGCAGCTTTGTGCAAAAGAGAGATATTGGCAAGGAAAAGCTGTCTTGTACCATTGGTTTTTCTCCCAAACGAAGGACACTAGAAAGAAAATGTTAAAGCCTCCTGTTAGGCCATCATCTACACGGCATAGCCCTGAATTTTCCAATGCGCAGCTCTTTGCAAAAAAAAGATATTGGCAAGTAAAAGCTGTCTTGTACCTTTGCATTTTTCTCCCAAACGAAGGACACTAGAAAGAAAATTTTAAAGCCTCCTGTTAGGCCATCATCTACACGGCATAGCCCTGAATTTTCTAATGCGCAGCTATTTGCAAAAGAGAGATATTGGCAAGGAAAAGCTGTCTTGTACCTTTGCATTTTTCTCCCAAACGAAGGAAACTACAAAGAAAATTTTAAAGCCTCCTGTTAGGCCATCATCTACACGGCATAGCCCTGAATTTTCCAATGCGCAGCTTTGTGCAAAAGAGAGATATTGGCAAGGAAAAGCTGTCTTGTACCATTGGATTTTTCTCCCAAACGAAGGACACTAGAAAGAAAATTTTAAAGCCTCCTGTTAGGCCATCATCTACACGGCATAGCCCTGAATTTTCCAATGCGCAGCTCTTTGCAAAAGAGAGATATTGGCAAGGAAAAGCTGTCTTGTACATTTGCATTTTTCTCCCAAACTAAGGACACTACAAAGAAATTTTTAAAGCCTCCTGTTAGGCCATCATCTACACGGCATAGCCCTGAATTTTCCAATGCGCAGCTTTGTGCAAAAGAGAGATATTGGCAAGGAAAAGCTGTCTTGTACCATTGGATTTTTCTCCCAAACGAAGGACACTAGAAAGAAAATTTTAAAGCCTCCTGTTAGGCCATCATCTACACGGCATAGCCCTGAATTTTCCAATGCGCAGCTCTTTGCAAAAGAGAGATATTGGCAAGGAAAAGCTGTCTTGTACCTTTGCATTTTTATACCAAACGAAGGACACTAGAAAGAAAATTTTAAAGCCTCCTGTTAGGCCATCATCTACACGGCATAGCCCTGAATTTTCCAATGCGCAGCTCTTTGCAAAAGAGAGATATTGGCAAGTAAAAGCTGTCTTGTACCTTTGCATTTTTCTCCCAAACGAAGGACACTATAAAGAAAATTTTAAAGCCTCCTGTTAGGCCATCATCTACACGGCATAGCCCTGAATTTTCCAATGCGCAGCTCTTTGCAAAAGAGAGATATTGGCAAGGAAAAGCTGTCTTGTACCTTTGCATTTTTCTCCCAAACTAAGGACACTACAAAGAAAATTTTAAAGCCTCCTGTTAGGCCATCATCTACACGGCATAGCCCTGAATTTTCCAATGCGCAGCTTTGTGCAAAAGAGAGATATTGGCAAGGAAAAGCTGTCTTGTACCATTGGTTTTTCTCCCAAACGAAGGACACTAGAAAGAAAATGTTAAAGCCTCCTGTTAGGCCATCATCTACACGGCATAGCCCTGAATTTTCCAATGCGCAGCTCTTTGCAAAAGAGAGATATTGGCAAGGAAAAGCTGTCTTGTACCTTTGCATTTTTCTCCCAAACGAAGGACACTAGAAAATTTTTTTTAAAGCCTCCTGTTAGGCCATCATCTACACGGCATAGCCCTGAATTTTCCAATGCGCAGCTCTTTGCAAAAGAGAGATATTGGCAAGGAAAAGCTGTCTTGTACCATTGCATTTTTCTCCCAAACGAAGGACACTAGAAAGAAAATTTTAAAGCCTCCTGTTAGGCCATCATCTACACGGCATAGCCCTGAATTTTCCAATGCGCAGCTCTTTGCAAAAGAGAGATATTGACAAGGAAAAGCTGTCTTGTACCTTTGCATTTTTCTCCCAAACGAAGGACACTAGAATTAAAATGTTAAAGCCTCCTGTTAGGCCATCATCTACACGGCATAGCCCTGAATTTTCCAATGCGCAGCTCTTTGCAAAATAGAGATATTGGCAAGGAAAAGCTGTCTTGTACCTTTGCATTTTTCTCCCAAACGAAGGACACTAGAAAGAAAATTTTAAAGCCTCCTGTTAGGCCATCATCTACACGGCATAGCCCTGAATTTTCCAATGAGCAGCTTTGTGCAAAAGAGAGATATTTGCAAGGAAAAGCTGTCTTGTACCATTGGATTTTTCTCCCAAACGAAGGACACTAGAATGAAAATTTTAAAGCCTCCTGTTAGTGCTTCATCTACACGGTATAGCCCTGAATTTTCCAATGCGTAGCTCTTTGCAAAAGAGAGATATTGGCAAGGAAAAGCTGTCTTGTACCTTTGCATTTTTCTCCCAAACGAAGGACACTAGAAATAAAATTTTAAAGCCTCCTGTTAGGCCATCATCTACACGGCATAGCCCTGAATTTTCCAATGCGCAGCTCTTTGCAAAAGAGAGATATTGGCAAGGAAAAGCTGTCTTGTACCTTTGCATTTTTCTCCCAAACGAAGGAAACTAGAAAGAAAATTTTAAAGCCTCCTGTTAGGCCATCATCTACACGGCATAGCCCTGAATTTTCCAATGCGCAGCTCTTTGTAAAAGAGAGATATTGGCAAGGAAAAACTGTCTTGTACCATTGGATTTTTCTCCCAAACGAAGGACACTAGAATGAAAATTTTAAAGCCTCCTGTTAGTGCTTCATCTACATGGTATAGCCCTGAATTTTCCAATGCGTAGCTCTTTGCAAAAGAGAGATATTGGCAAGGAAAAGCTGTCTTGTACCATTGGATTTTTCTCCCAAACGAAGGACACTAGAATGAAAATTTTAAAGCCTCCTGTTAGTTCTTCATCTACACGGTATAGCCCTGAATTTTCCAATGCGTAGCTCTTTGCAAAAGAGAGATATTGGCAAGGAAAAGCTGTCTTGTACCTTTGCATTTTTCTCCCAAACGAAGGACACTAGAAAGAAAATTTTAAAGCCTCCTGTTAGGCCATCATCTACACGGCATAGCCCTGAATTTTCCAATGCGCAGCTCTTTGCAAAAGAGAGATATTGGCAAGGAAAAGCTGTCTTGTACCTTTGCATTTTTCTCCCAAACGAAGGACACTAGAAAGAAAATTTTAAAGCCTCCAGTTAGGCCATCATCTACACGGCATAGCCCTGAATTTTCCAATGCGCAGCTCTTTGCAAAAGAGAGATATTGGCAAGGAAAAGCTGTCTTGTACCTTTGCATTTTTCTCCCAAACGAAGGACACTACAAAGAAAATTTTAAAGCCTCCTGTTAGGCCATCATCTACACGGCATAGCCCTGAATTTTCCAATGCGCAGCTTTGTGCAAAAGAGAGATATTGGCAAGGAAAAGCTGTCTTGTACCAATGGATTTTTCTCCCAAATGAAGGAGACTAGAATGAAAATTTTAAAGCCTCCTGTTAGTGCTTCATCTACACGGTATAGCCCTGAATTTTCCAATGCGTAGCTCTTTGCAAAAGAGAGATATTGGCAAGGAAAAGCTGTCTTGTACCTTTGCATTTTTGTCCCAAACGAAGGACACTAGAAATAAAATTTTAAAGCCTCCTGTTAGGCCATCATCTACACGGCATAGCCCTGAATTTTCCAATGCGCAGCTCTTTGCAAAAGAGAGATATTGGCAAGGAAAAGCTGTCTTGTACCTTTGCATTTTTCTCCCAAACGAAGGAAACTAGAAAGAAAATTTTAAAGCCTCCTGTTAGGCCATCATCTACACGGCATAGCCCTGAATTTTCCAATGCGCAGCTCTTTGTAAAAGAGAGATATTGGCAAGGAAAAACTGTCTTGTACCATTGGATTTTTCTCCCAAACGAAGGACACTAGAATGAAAATTTTAAAGCCTCCTGTTAGTGATTCATCTACATGGTATAGCCCTGAATTTTCCAATGCGTAGCTCTTTGCAAAAGAGAGATATTGGCAATGAAAAGCTGTCTTGTACCTTTGCATTTTTCTCCCAAACGAAGGACACTAGAAATAAAATTGTAAAGCCTCCTGTTAGGCCATCATCTACACGGCATAGCCCTGAATTTTCCAATGCGCAGCTCTTTGCAAAAGAGAGATATTGGCAAGGAAAAGCTGTCTTGTACCTTTGCGTTTTTCTCCCAAACGAAGGACACTAGAAAGAAAATTTTAAAGCCTCCGGTTAGGCCATCATCTACACGGCATAGCCCTGAATTTTCCAATGCGCAGCTCTTTGCAAAAGAGAGATATTGGCAAGGAAAAGCTGTCTTGTACCTTTGCATTTTTCTCCCAAACGAAGGACACTAGAAAGAAAATTTTAAAACCTCCTGTTAGGCCATCATCTACACGGCATAGCCCTGAATTTTCCAATGCGCAGCTCTTTGCAAAAGAGAGATATTGGCAAGGAAAAGCTGTCTTGTACCTTTGCATTTTTCTCCCAAACGAAGGACACTAGAAAGAAAATTTTAAAGCCTCCTGTTAGGCCATCATCTACACGGCATAGCCCTGAATTTTCCAATGCGCAGCTCTTTGCAAAAGAGAGATATTGGCAAGGAAAAGCTGTCTTGTACCTTTGCATTTTTCTCCCAAACGAAGGACACTAGAAAGAAAATTTTAAAGCCTCCTGTTAGGCCATCATCTACACGGCATAGCCCTGAATTTTCCAATGCGCAGCTCTTTGCAAAAGAGAGATATTGGCAAGGAAAAGCTGTCTTGTACCTTTGCATTTTTCTCCCAAACGAAGGACACTAGAAAGAAAATTTTAAAGCCTCCTGTTAGGCCATCATCTACACGGCATAGCCCTGAATTTTCCAATGCGCAGCTCTTTGCAAAAGAGAGATATTGGCAAGGAAAAGCTGTCTTGTACCTTTGCATTTTTCTCCCAAACGAAGGACACTAGAAAGAAAATTTTAAAGCCTCCTGTTAGGCCATCATCTACACGGCATAGCCCTGAATTTTCCAATGAGCAGCTTTGTGCAAAAGAGAGATATTGGCAAGGAAAAGCTGTCTTGTACCATTGGATTTTTCTCCCAAACGAAGGACACTAGAATGAAAATTTTAAAGCCTCCTGTTAGTGCTTCATCTACACGGTATAGCCCTGAATTTTCCAATGCGTAGCTCTTTGCAAAAGAGAGATATTGGCAAGGAAAAGCTGTCTTGTACCTTTGCATTTTTCTCCCAAACGAAGGACACTAGAAAGAAAATTTTAAAGCCTCCTGTTAGGACATCATCTACACGGCATAGCCCTGAATTTTCCAATGCGCAGCTCTTTGCAAAAGAGAGATATTGGCAAGGAAAAGCTGTCTTGTACCGCACTCAAGGGCCCACAGCCGCCGGCATTACAATGAGTCACAATGACTCATTGTATCATGCCGCAGCCGCACACCAGCGCTCCCGTCGGGTCTGCGTCCTGCGACTCCCGCCGCCCGCCCGTCGTAACGAACAGATCAGGCCAGGGCACTACGGGCAGCAGCCGCAGCACCAGACACGCTGCCGCCTCTGTAACACACGAAGAGGGAGGAGGGTCGCTTGGAGATGAGAGGAGCAGCGGCACGGGGGGGAGGAGGAGGAGACTGGAGGTGAAGGAAGGAGCCGCAGCAGCGCTTTGTTACTGGTGGAGGCGCTGCTGCTGCTGCCCCTCTGCTTCACTATAGGCTGTCTTCCGAGAACAGCCTATAGTGAAGCAGAGGGGCAGCAGCAGCAGCGCCTCCACCAATAACACAGCGCTGCTGCGGCTCCCTCCTCCACCTCCCTTCTCCTCCTTCTCTACTGCCCGGGAATCGTCAAGCTGCACGAGGAGCCTGAGCCAGCGGAGAGGGTAAGTATAATTCTTCTTTCTTTCTTTCTTTCTTTCTTTCTTTCTTTCTTTCTTTCTTTCTTTCTTTCTTTCTTTCTTTCTTTCTTTCTTTCTTTCTTTCTTCTCTTTCTTTCTTGGGACTGCCTGCCGCTATGTGTAAAAAGGGGGAATCTGCCTGCCGCTATGTGTAAAAAGGGGGAATCTGCCTGCAGCTATGTGTAAAAAGGGGGACTGCCTGCCGCAATGTGTAAAAAGGGGGAATCTGCCTGCCGCAATGTGTAAAAAGGGGGAAGCTGCTTGCCGCAATGTGTTAAAAGGGGGAATCTGCTTGCCGCAATGTGTAACAAGGGGGAATCTGCCTGCCGTAATGTGTAACAAGGGGGATGCTGTCTGCCGTAATGTGTAACAAGGGCACGCTGTCTGCCATAATGTGTAACAAGGGCAAGCTGTCTGCTGTAATGTGTAACAAGGGCAAGCTGTCTGCTGTAATGTGTAAAAAGTGTACGATGTCTGCCATTATGTGTAACAAGGGCAGGCTGACTGCTGTTATGTGAAAAAAGTGTACGCTGTCTGCCGCTATGTTTAACAAGGGCAGGCTGTCTGCCGTTATGTGTAAAAAGTGTACGCTGTCTGCCGCTATGTTTAACAAGGGCAGGCTGTCTGCCATTATGTGAAAAAAATGTACGCTGTCTGCCGCTATGTGTAACAAGGGCACGCTGTCTGCCGTTGTGTAAAAAAGGGGGATGCTGTCTGCCGTAATGTGTAAAAAGGGGACGCTGTCTGCTGTAATGTGTAAAAAGAGGACGCTGTCTGCTGTAATGTGTAAAAAGAGGAATCTGTCCGCCATAAGGTGTAAAAGGGTCTCTACCTGGTGTAGTGGTGCTACTGTGCGGCGTAATTTGAATAATGGAGACTACTGTGCACCGTTTTATGAATTGGTATTATTTTGTGGCCACACCCCTTAACCACGAAGCCACGCCACTATGTTTTTTTGCGCGCGCCTACGGCGCGCACTGCCCCTGTTTTGCATGCAGGGGTGGGGCTCCAATGCCATTTCTTGCACACACTGCTAAAATGTCTAGTTACGGCACTGTTGCTAGGTATCCACTTCCCTGAGCAGGCCCCCCTCACCAGATCCTCTCCAGGAGTGAGGGGGTGGACTTGGATGGGATGGGATGGGGGGGGGGCCCAAGCCATTTTGTCGCACATGGGCCCACTGCTCGCTAGTTCCGCCACTGGGGGGCACGTCTAAAACTCTTCAGACAGTTCTGGATTCATTCGGACCTGGACTCGTGGGTTTTACAAATAGTGTCCCAAGGGTACAAACTGGGGTTTCAAGAAGTTCCCCCTCACCAATTGTTCAAATCAGCCTTAGTCAGCAGGGAGAAGGTTTTTATTCAAGCCTCTTCGTGGTCCCGAAGCCGGACGGCTGAGTCAGACCAATCTTAAATCTGAAATCCCTTAATTTCTACCTAAAGAAATTCAATTTCAAGATGGAATCTCTCAGGGTAGTGATCTCCAGTCCGGGGGATAAAGGAGATTTCATGGTTTTGGTAGACATAAAGGATGCCTACTTACATGTTCCCATTTAGCCACTGCATCAAGCTACCTGAGGTTTGCAATTCAGGATTGTCATTACCAATTTCAGACGTTGCCGTTTGGTCTGTCCACGGCTCCGAGGATTTTCACCAGGGTGATGGCGGAAATGATGGTTCTCCTTCGCAAGCAAGGAGTCACAATTATCCCGTACTTGGATGATCTCCTGATAAAGGACGCGATCCCGGTACCAGCTGGTGCAAAACATCTACTCTCCCTGACAGTTCTTTAACAACATGGTTGGCTCCTAAACTTGCCAAAATCGCAGTTGGTCCTAATGACGCGGTTGTTGTTTTTGGGAGTGATACTGGACACAGAAGAGGTTTTCTTCTAGTGGAATGGCTCTGGAGATCCAGAGTCTGGTCAAACAAATTCTGAAACCAGCAAGAGTGTTAATCCATCAATGCATTCGGTTGCTGGGGAAGATGGTTGCGGCCTACGAGGCCATTCAGTTTGGCAGGCTCCATGCCAGAGTGTTCCAGTGGGACCTGTTGGACAAGTGGTCCGGATCCCACCTACACATGCACCGGAGGATAATCCTGTCTTCCAAGACCAGAATCTCACTCCATTGGTGGCTGCACAGTTCTCACCACCTAGAGGGGCGATGGTTTGGAATCCAGGACGGGATCCTAGGGACCACGGATGCAACCCTCCGAGGCTGGGGAGCAGTCACACAGGGGGAAACATCCAAGGAAGATGGTCAAGTCAGGAAAGTTGTCTCCACATAAATGTTCTGGAGTTAAGGGCCATTTAATAACTGCAGACACAGTACGCACTGGGACGGGTGCCCAGCATCCTCTACGGAATAAGAGAAAAGGATTTACCAGTAGGTATTAAAATCCTATTTTCTCTAAAGTCCTAGAGGATGCTGGGGACTCCGTAAGGACCATGGGGATAGACGGGCTCCGCAGGAGACATGGGCACTTTAAGAAAGACTTTAGTTCTGGGTGTGCACTGGCTCCTCCCTCTATGCCCCTCCTCCAGACCTCAGTTTGATACTGTGCCCAGTGGAGACTGGGTGCTTTTCAGGAGCTCTCCTGAGCTTTCTGACAGAAAGTATTTTGTTAGGTTTTTAATTTTCAGGGAGCACTGCTGGCAACAGACTCCCTCATCGAGGGACTGAGGGGAGAGAAGCAGCCCTACTCTCTGAGTTGCAAGGTCCTGCTTCTTAGGCTACTGGACACCATTAGCTCCAGAGGGATTGGTACGCAGGATCTCACCCTCGCCGTCTGTCCCAGAGCCGCGCCGCCGTCCCCCTCGCAGAGCCGGAAGATAGAAGCCGGGTGAGTATGAGAAGAAAAGAAGACTTCAGAGGCGGCAGAAGACTTCATGATCTTCACTGAGGTAACGCACAGCACTGCAGCTGTGTGCCTTTGCTCCCATACACCTCACATACTCCGGTCACTGTAAGGGTGCAGGGCGCAGGGGGGGCGCCCTGGGCAGCAATATAAACCTCTTTCGCAAAAATATAACATATTTACAGCTGGGCACTGTATAAATGTATGAGCCCCCACCAATTTTACAGTTTAAGCGGGACAGAAGCCCGCCTCCGAGGGGGCGGGGCTTCTCCCTCAGCACTCACCAGCGCCATTTTTTCTCCACAGCACCGCTGAGAGGAAGCTCCCCGGACTCTACCCTGCTTATACCACGTTAGACAAGAGGGTTGAAAAGAGGGGGGGGGGCACATAATTCGCAAATTACATACAGCAGCACTACTGGGCAAACATTAAGTTACTGTTTTATTCCTGGGTTATATAGCGCTGGGGTGTGTGCTGGCATACTCCCTCTCTGTCTCTCCAAAGGGCCTTGTGGGGAAACTGTCTTCAGAAAAAGCATTCCCTGTGTGTGTGGTGTGTCGGTACACGTGTGTCGACATGTCTGAGGAAGAAGGCTATATTAGAGAGGAGCGGGAGCAAATGAATGTGGTGTCTCCGCCGACAGCTGATTGGATGGATATGTGGAATGTTTTAAATGCTAGTGTAAACTCATTGCACAAAAGATTAGACAAGGCAGAAGCTTTGGGACAGTCAGGGTCTCAACCCATGCCTGATCCTATGTTGCAGGGACTGTCAGGGTCTCATAAGCGCCCACTATCCCAGTTTGTTGACACAGATACCGACACGGATTCTGACTCCAGTGTCGATTACGATGATGCAAAGTTACAGCCAAAATTGGCAAAATCCATTCGATTTATGATTATGGCAATAAAAGATGTTTTGCACATCACAGAGTAACCCCCTGTCACTGACAAGAGGGTACATATGTACAAGGGAAAGAAGCCTGAGGTAACCTTTCCCCCCTCACACGAGCTGAACGAGTTATGTAAAAAAGCTTGGAAATCTCCAGATAAAAGACTGCAGATTTCCAAAAGGATTCTTATGGCGTATCCTTTCCCATAAACGGATAGGTTACGATGGGAATCCTCCCCTAGGGTGGACAAAGCATTAACACGCTTATCCAAGAAGGTAGCCCTCCCATCCCAGGATACGGCTACCCTCAAAGAGTGTGCTGACCGCAAACAGGAGATTACCCTGAAGTCCATTTATACACATTCAGGTACCTTACTCAGACCGGCAATTGCGTCGACCTGGGTGTGTAGTGCTGTAGCGGCATGGACAAATGCCTTATCTGAGGGGATGGATAGCCTAGACAAGGTTACTATTTTATTGACCCTGGGGCATATAAGAGATGCTGTCCTATATATGTGTGTATGCAAACTACCGGTGGTGCTGCAGGGCCCACACCCTTTTACTTGTCTTGTAGAGCAGCTCTGAAGCTGTTACAGTGCCCAGCTGCTGCAAGAAATCAGCTTGAATGCTTCAGGGGCTTGGGCATGGCCAACATGAGCCCCACACCGAAGGAGGGTGGGGGTGTTTAATGCAAACTTGGGGTTATCCAAGCGCCGCAAAAGACCGCCATGCCCCTTTTCTCTTTTCATATACAGATGAGGGTTCAAGCCAACTTTGGCCCACTGCTGGGATGACATCACTGAATGCAAATCCGTCTGCTGCAGACCTTCCCCCAGGAATGCTTGCAATAGTTGTTGCATATGGTTTAATGTCTGAGGGTGCTTCAGTATTAGGCAGCCTTCCGCCCTCCCATGTTCATCTGAAAAGATGTGGTCTCCCTGCAGTTGTTGTCCCCAGACGAGAGTTCCCTTGTGCTTCCTCAGTTAAATCTCCTTAACTTGACGAGGGTGTGCCCGAGCAGCCGCCCTCCCCAGCCCTTTCCCAACACATACTTATCTTGCATATGAGATCTCTTGATCATGAAGATAGTTCTCACAGGTTGAGGTTCATCCTGGCCCCGCTCCCCGCTGGAGAGCGCTGATGGGGACAGCAGCGGGGCTTCAGCAGCAGGGTGAGTATGTGTGGCGAGAGACCTCCCTTCCCATGTGCAGGCCTGCAGAGTGTGCCGCGCAGGATGGGGCATGTGACACTCTCCCTCCCTGGGGCTCTTCCAGATGTAGCTCCTCAGCAGTATTTTTCCCGGGCTGCGCGGCGCTCTCCCCGACTGGCATCTGCACTGGAACACTGCCTTCCTCAACGCAACATCAGCAGGGGGCCCGGGCCTCATCACCATCCCAGGTCTTTCTCATGTATGTATCATGTATGTGTGTGTGATATATGTATGAATCATATATGTTTGTGATAGATATATATATATATATATATATGTATCTATCTATCTATCTATCTATCGTATGTGTGTGTATATATGTATCTATCATGTATGTATGTATGTATGTATCTATCTTGTATGTATGTGTTCTATCTATCTATCTATCTATCTATCTATCTATCTATCTATCTATCTATCTATCTATCTATCTATCTATCTATCGTGTGTGTGATATATGTATGTATCTATCATGTATGTGTTATATGTATGTATCACACCTTCCTCTATACATATACATACATACATACATACACACACCTATATCTGTACGTACACTGACATACACACACCAACATCTATACATAAACACGCTGACCCTAAACGTACACCAACGTACCCACATGTGAATCTATACATACATGTGCTGACACCTGGACATACACTGATGTACCCACACCTAACATCTATACATACACATGCTAACAACTGGACGTATACAGACGTACCCACATTTGCATCCATGCATATATAGATGTAGGTGTGTGTACATCAGTGTACGTCCAGGTGTCAACGCGTGTATGTATAGATGCAGGTGTGGGTACGTCTGTGTATGTCCAGGTGTCAGAATGTGTATGTATAGATGCAGGTGTGGGAACGTCAGTGTAGGTTCAGGTGCCAGCGCGTGTATGTATAGATGCAGGTGCTTGTATGTCCAGATGTCAGTGCATGTATGTATAGATGCAAGTGTGGGTACGTCGGTGTATGTCCATTTGTCAGCGCGTGTATATATAGATGCAGGTGCTTGTATGTTGGTGTATGTCCAGGTGTCAGCATGTGTATGTATAGATGCAGGTGTGGGAATGTTGGTCTATGTCCAGGTGTCAGGGCGTGTATGTATGGATATTAGGTGTGGGTACATCAGTGTATGTCCAGGTGTTAGCGCATGTATGTATAGATGCAGGATAATAATCGCACAGCGTGCCCCCCGCCAACCACAAACCTCCCCCACCCCCCTGTATGACATAAACACCGCTAATTCCACTTACACACAATAATTTCAGTTTGCGACCAGGAGCCGGCAATGTATGTGCACCCAAATGAAGCCACTGTACATGCCCTGCAGGCTGCTATGTACTGCACAGGTGCAACAAATTTAAATGCCCTATCTTTAAAATGGGGCATATTTTACTAAATTAAAAAAAACTGTAACTTTCTGTAAAACCTTAACCCCAAAAGGCACTACACTAACATCGAGGTGTAGAGTTGGATGTTGATCCAAGGCACCAATAGGCTAAAGCTTTGACTGTTCCCAGGATGCCTTGCACCGCCTCCTCTATAACCCTGCCCAGTGGCGTAACTAGACATTTGTGGGCCCCATAGCAAAATTCTGAATGGGCCCCCCAGCACTCAACAAGAATGAGTGGCGTTTGGGGTCAGAAAAGTAGAGGGGAAGGGCTCTGACAGAGTAGGGGGCAGGACATGAATGAATAGAAACTGAGGTGTCCATTATATAAAGAAATACAGTATGTGTGTCTGTGTGTATATCACACACACACATATAAGGGAAATTCAAATGCCCTCAATTATTGCACCCATTACACTCTGGTTTAGGTGCACAAAGCACCTAAACCTGAATAAAGTAATGGGCGCGATCGTGAAAAGACACCGTTTGGTTGCCCAAATGGGTCTCTTTGCACACATTTCAGCTTGTTTCCCCTGGGGGTAGCGAGCTGAAATAAACATGTCGCACCCGTTGGCAGCAACATTAGAATAGCTGCTGACGGGCACGATTGAGGGAGGAAAGGGACATTTGAATCCAGCCCATAGATGCAATGTGAATATGTAATTTGTACCTTCCTATCTTAAAATGTATATAGTAGTGTATACACTAGAGGTCTTTCCGAACCCCCTAATCCTAACATTGTAATTTGCTTTAGGGCGCACCTCCAATTAGTCTAGTGTTTCGTATTTTCACATTAAATACTTTCTTGCATTGGTTGATTAAAGATTAGATCGTATATTTTTCTAGATATAGCTGTGCATAGTCTACAAGGCTACATGCTTCTCCCCTAACTAGAGATGTGCAGCGGGCATTTTTCGTGTTTCATGTTTTGGTTTTGGTTTCGGATCCGCAGTTGTGTTTTGGATACGGACGCGTTTTGGCAAAACCACCCTTTCGGGTTTTGGATTCGGGTGATTTTTTTTTAAAACCTCAAACAGCTAAAATCATAGAATTTGGGGGTAATTTTGATCCTATAGTATTAAGCTCAATAACCATAATTTCTACTCCTTTCCAGTCTATTCTGAACACCTCACACCTCCCAATATTATTTTTAGTCCTAAAATTTGCACCAAGGTCCCTGGATGACTAAGCTAAGCGACCCAAGTGGGCAGCACAAACACCTGGCCCATCTAGGAGTGGCACTGCAGTGTCAGACAGGATGGCACTTAAAAAAATAGCCCCAAACAGCACATGATGCAAAGATAAATAAAAAAAGAGGCGCAAGATGAAATTGTAGTGTGTCTCTCCTGCTCAGTGTCAGTTCTCAGTAGTATCCTCATCAGTGCTCAGTATCACTGCTCATTGTCTTGTGCTGCATTGTGGTGCTCAGTATACTAGAGTACATTACTAATAGTCCAGTGCTGCATCTTGCTGCTCAGTGTCAGTTCTAGTATCCTCATCAGTGCTCAGTATCACTGCTCATTGTTTTGTGCTGCATTGTGGTGCTCAGTATACTACAGAACATTACTAATAGTCCAGTGCTGCATCTGGCTGCTCAGTGTCAGTTCTAGTAATCTCATCAGTGCTCCGTATCACTGCTCATTGTCTTGTGGTGCTCAGTATACTACAGTACATTACTAATACTCCAGTGTCTTGTGCCGCATATGGCTGCTGTAGGGTGCTGTGGTAGTGTCCTGTCACTGTGCATATGTCATTATTCCAGTCACAGTGATATCTGGTATCTATCTAGTGGTATCTAATTCCAGACATTACCACCGTCTAATTCCAGATATATTACTGGCATATAATTCCACACATTAAAAAATGGAGAACAAAAAGGTGGAGGGTAAAATAGGGAAAGATCAAGATCCACTTCCACCTAGTGCTGAAGCTGCTGCCACTAGTCAAGGCAGAGACAATTCAATGCCATCAACATTATGTAATGATTATACGATACATTATATATCATATCATTGTATGGTTGTAAAATACAACTTAAAAACTTTAATGAATAAATACATAAAGTAGCTTTTATGTAACCTTTTTAAACCTATTAGCATAGACCGAATCTCATCGTGTGTATAGGCCTTTAGTTCAACAACAGCATGGGACCAGTTAGTGTGTTTTGACCACTGCACAGCACCTGGTGTTATATAGTAAGCACCACTATGGCATAGTATACAGCATTATGGGCCTGATATGAGTGTAACCAGCGGTGATGTGGAATGCAGTAGGAGGTGCTGTTTAGTAAGCACCACTTCTATATTCACCATGCAGTATATTGTGTGAATATAGAAGTGTTGGCTGTGTTATGTATTAGAGTAATTATTGCAGCTCCCAGCTAAAATTGCAACAATGTAATTTAGTGACAAGCTGCAGAGATTAACCCTTTCTGTGGCTGCTGCACAACCTCTATTCATATCGCTGAATTCAATTAGGGAGATGTTCTCACCCCGCGAGCAAGCGCAGGTATATGCCACACTTATGGTAACATTGGATTTGCAGATATTTTCTTGCAGGGGTGTTTCTAAACAATTTGGCTTTAAATGCGTGCCCCCCGCCACCATTGGCATTAAAAATTGTGCCCCTCCCCCATATATATATATATATATAAAAAAAACTATATTTGCGTGAGCGCTCCGGATGGGATGGGGGGGCGTGACCTCGCAAAAATGGGTATGGTCTCCATAAAATGGGCGTAGCCTTGCAGGCAAAGACTACCTTACACCCCAGTTCTTGACCCTGCACCAACAGACCTCGGCCACCACAGGGAAAAAAGTACAGTAATTTCCACCATGTTAAGCCCCACACATTAATGCCCTTTGGAACATATTATGTCACTCACCACAATATCTGTGATACACTATGCCCTACAGTAAAGCTTCTAATTACTTTTACAAAAACTGCTCAATGCCAAGAGTTTCACGTGCTGGGTGTCATGCTCATTGCCAGGGGTTTCACTCTCTGGGTGTCATGCTCATTGCCAGGAGGAATGCAGTAGGAGGTGTTATATAGTAAGCACCACTATGGCATAGTATATAGCATTATATATATTGTGAGCACTGGTGATGTTGAGTGCAGTAGAGCTGCTGCTGGGTAATTACAATTGACTACAACCACCAATATATTCTGCTGCACTATATATATGCAAAGCTAATTCTGCTGGGTAATTACAACTGACTACAACCACCAATATATTCTGCTGCACTAAATCTATATTTGCAAAGCTAATTCTGCTGGGTAATTACAATTGACTACAACCACCAATATATTCTGCTGCACTATATCTATATATGCAAAGCTAATTCTGCTGAGTAATTACAATTGACTACAACCACCAATATATTCTGCTGCACTATATCTATATATGCAAAGCTAATTCTGCTGGGTAATGCAAATTGAAACATTATTGCATAGTATGTGATTTTGAAGTACTTTTTTAAAGTTTTGAATGATATAGACCCAGTTTAATCTTTGTGGAATGCCTGGTTGTTGTTTTTAAGGTAATTTATTGCCTGGCATTTGAGGGGGTGGGGTGTGGTTACAGATTTCAATTATTGGTTTCACTTGTAATAGTCTTCTACTTAAGTCCAATGGTGTAGGCTGTGCAAAGCCGTTTGGCTGTGCATTTATTGATCTAAGCGTGCATTTTTATCAAAGCGTGATAAAATTGACACATAACAGCAGCGTTCAATCAGCGTTAATTTATCTTCAGCTGATATTGATTGTGAATTGACGTTTCTTCTCTTCTTGTCACCTACAGGTAATTACAATTGACTACAACCACCAATATATTCTGCTGCACTATATCTATATATGCAAAGCTAATTCTGCTGGGTTATGCAAATTGAAACATTATTGCATAGTATGTGATTTTGAAGTACTTTTTTAAAGTTTTGAATGATATAGACCCAGTTTAATCTTTGTGGAATGCCTGGTTGTTGTTTTTAAGGTAATTTATTGCCTGGCATTTGAGGGGGTGGGGTGTGGTTACAGATTTCAATTATTGGTTTCACTTGTAATAGTCTTCTACTTAAGTCCAATGGTGTAGGCTGTGCAAAGCCGTTTGGCTGTGCATTTATTGATCTAAGCGTGCATTTTTATCAAAGAGTGATAAAATTGACACATAACAGCAGTGTTCAATCAGCATTAATTTATCTTCAGCTGATATCGATTGTGAATTGACGTTTCTTCTCTTCTTGTCACCTACAGGTAATTACAATTGACTACAACCACCAATATATTCTGCTGCACTATATCTATATATGCAAAGCTAATTCTGCTGGGTAATGCAAATTGAAACATTATTGCATAGTATGTGATTTTGAAGTACTTTTTTAAAGTTTTGAATGATATAGACCCAGTTTAATCTTTGTGGAATGCCTGGTTGTTGTTTTTAAGGTAATTTATTGCCTGGCATTTGAGGGGGTGGGGTGTGGTTACAGATTTCAATTATTGGTTTCACTTGTAATAGTCTTCTACTTAAGTCCAATGGTGTAGGCTGTGCAAAGCCATTTGGCTGTGCATTTATTGATCTAAGCGTGCATTTTTATCAAAGCGTGATAAAATTGACACATAACAGCAGTGTTCAATCAGCGTTCAATCGAAGTGAAAAAGAAGGAAAACAGAAGCACACCAATCTAACAAAACAAAGAAAACTGAAGAACTAATAACAAATGTGAGTCACTTACTCCTCAGATCACTCACCTCCTGATTGTTGCATCTGATTACATAGCACAGAACTACCTTACTTGGACATTTCATAAACCATCCATTTCACCTACAAATGCCTGTATCTGTATTATTGTAATTTTGTTTTTTAAGCACAGCTGCACCAATGCAATTTTACCTGCAAACACTTAAAACATCTAACATAATTACCATTGCTTCTTAAACCTCTCACAATCCTTTCATTTCTTACACTCCAAATACTTTTCTGCACCCACTTTATCTACGCTTTTGACTCATTACATACTAAATCTACACCCCTTGAGCCTACACTGCTTTTCTCACCTGCATTTCTGCAATTCTTCTGCTCGGATTGCCTTACAGTCTCCTCTCCTACTTCCACTTTCCCTCAACCTATTTACCTACTTAACACTATGTCAAGGTTTTCTTATACTCCCCACATCACTCAGTGTCTACCTAATAATGTATCTTTATCCTTCCCCCCTAGTCTCCTCCACCTCCTCCTCTCTCCCCTCCTCTGTCTCCCCTCCATCCCTCTGTTTCCTTCCCCCACCTTTCCTGTTACCCCACTTTCATTCACCTCTGCCCCATGGTCCTGCTACCCCACAACTCAGCCCTGCTCCCTCTCTCCCTTCCCTGTCACCTCCCCACACCCCCATCCACATCACACTGACCTCCCTCCCTGCCCACCTCCTGCAGTTTCCCCTCCTAGCTCAGGCACCCGTACCATCACTACTCTCTCATCATCCCTGCCCTCAAAGTTAATCCCACCTCATCGCTACAGCAACCCTGAAAATCTAATTCACATCTCTCCCACAAACTCATACCCCCTATCCTGTGCCCTCTGGAATGCCAGATCTGTTTATAACAAACTGGTCCCCACTCATGACCTTTTCATTTCCAACTCCCTACACCTACTAGCCATTACTGAAACTTGGATTACGCCCTCTGACACTACTTCTGCTGCTGCTCTCTCTGCTGGGGGCCTTACATTCACACACACACCCCGACCTGGGGGTCGCCATGGGGGTGGTGTTGGGGTCCTTTTACCTTCTAGTATCGGCGTACGAGGTTACTTCCAGAAAATGTGGAGAAGATGATGATCATCAAAATGAATTATAATCAATTCCTCCGTGGAGACATTTACCAGCAATTGCCTCCAGAAAGTACACAGGGATCTGAGATGGTGGATTCCAGTGGGGACGAATTAATAATATGTGAGGGGGGCAATGTACACAGTGAAAGGGGTGAGGAATCGGAGGATGATGAGGTGGACATCTTGCCTCTGTAGAGCCAGTTTGTGCAAGGAGAGATTGATTGCTTCTTTTTTGGTGGGGGCCCAAACCAACCAGTCATTTCAGTCAGCCGTGTGGCAGACCCTGTTGCTGAAATGATGGGTTCGTCAATGTTTTTCTTTTCAATCTAAGCCCCTGCAGTTTTCTGTAAGAATCTGCTTCGCTATGATGATCAACAAGTCACAAGGGCAAACACTCAGGGCTGGAGGTGTAGATCTTAGGACCAGCTGCTACAAGCATGGCAAAGGTGTCACTATCATTGGTGACACCCAGAGAGGCAGCGAGGGAGATTGTAATGCAGTGCGCGCAGATAAGCAGTGCAATGGTAAAAAGGAGGCATGGTCTCATAGGTAGGGGTGTGGCATGTTTTCCTGAATCTCCATTTTGTTGCTCCGGGTATCCCGGGGGTTGAGTGCTGCACCCGGGGACTAGTGTGTGAGTGGTGCTGGCTCCTGCACAGTGACAGAAACTGGGTGTTGCACGTAATGTTACAGTGAAACACCAATATTCTGTCACTGAAGAGGAGCCGGCACTTTGGTGTCACCCCCCTTGGCGGGTGACACTCGGGTGTGGGCCGCAACCCCGTTGTGATGCCACTGACCCATGGGAAGCTTTACGTGGCTTACCCATGTGTTAGTAGCCCCAAGCATCTTTTGTGTTAGTCCCTGAAGAAAAACTTCAAATATTTACAAATACATTTTGTAATCAATGGGCCTAATTCAGTAAGGATTGCAAATTCTGCTAAGTTACAGAATTTGCAATCCTTTGGTTCGCATGCTGGGGCCACCCAGCATGCCGCCTCCCTTCTTGACCACGCTGAAATTGCAGTCTCAGCGCAGTTCAGCGTGATCATAAAAAATGGGTTAGCCTCCTGTTGGTGCAGACTGTATGTGTGCGCAGGAAGCCGCCACCATTTTTGTGATCGCAGCTGCTGCATGTGATGTCATGCAGCAGCTCTGACCATGCCTCCTGTTTCTCCGTTGCCGACCCCATTTTGTAGCCCTGCCCATGCACCGCTCCATCTCCGACTTGGAAATGGATTGTTGCTGACCCCCCCCCCCAGCACCGATTGACAGTCAGAAGCGATCGCATTATCTGCGGGGTGCCGCAGAAAATGCAGGCGCATGCGTATGCTCTTAGCAATTTTTGCAGTTGGATTGCTTATTGCGATTGCAATCCAACCTGAATCAGGCTCTATTACCTATCACAATGCACTGCGGGTAGTACAAAATGGGGTTAATATAAGAGAAAACCCCCCCAGAGCTGTGCTCCTTAACTGTCCCTGGTGGCTAGTGGAGCGGCTGCCCAGTAATCAGTGTCCACGCCAGTGCGCACATGGCCCACCCCCTACAGCCACGCTGGATCACGGTATAGTGTGGGCACAGAAGTCCCTTACCTCCCTTTCATCAGCGGCCTCGTGATCCCGGAGGGCGGTGTGTGTGTGACTGACCTTAGGAAGAAACCGGAGCCTCCGCTGCAGTGACCCAGCAACCAGGGCACGGGAGTATACTGCGCCGCTGGGAGTGATGGAGCTGCAGTAAAGATGTCTATTAGACCTAACCTGCTGCAGCCCTTGTAGATTCTTATAAAAAAAAGTTCTTCTTTTCTTGTCAAAATTAATAGCTAAGAATAGGCTGCCTGAGGCAGCCCCCTGTTAAGTGGCCTGCTACTGAAGGCACCAACTACAAACTGAGCTCCCTGTTCATGGAAGCGAGGTTATAGAGCAGGGGGCGCTGAGCATCTTGGGAACAGTCAAAAGCTTTGAGCCTGTTGGTGCCTCAGATCAAGATCCTACTCTACACCCCAATGTGAATCCTTGTGGAGTCCAGTGTACCCCACAGAAGAAATGAATGTGTCACACCCATTGGCAGCAACATTAGAATAGCTGCTGATGGGCACAATTGAGAAAGGAAGGGGGGGAAACATTTGAATCCAGCACATATATGTAATTTGAATATGTCATTTGTACCTTCCTACTTTAAAATGTAATGGATGAACCTCACCCTGTGAGAACTATCTTCATGATCAAGAGATCTCATACGCAAGAAAAGCATGTATTGGGATAGGGCTGTGGAGAGCGGCTGCTCGAGCACACCCCCGTCAAGTTAAGGAGATTCAACTGAGGAAGCACAAGGGAACTCTTGTCTGGGGACAACAACTGCAGGGAGACCACATCTTTTCAGATGAAAATGAGAGGGCGGAAGGCTGCCTAATACTGAAGCACCCTCAAACATCAAACCATATGCAACAACTAGTACAAGCATTCCTGGGGAAAGGGCTGCAGCAGACGGATTTGCATACGGTGATGTCATCCAAGCAGTGGGCCAAAGTTGGCTGGAACCCTCATCTGCATATGAAAAGAGAAAAGGGGCGCTTGGATGACCCCTAGTTCGCATTGAACACCCCCCACCCTCCTTTGGTGTGGGGCTCATGTTGGCCATGCCTCAGCCCCTGAAGCATTCAAGCTGATTTCTTGCAGCAGCTGGGCACTGTAACAGCTCCAGAGCTGCTCTGTAAGGCAAATAAAAGGGTGTGGGCCCTGCAACACCACCTGTAGTTCGCATTGTGCGTTGGAAGGCACAAAGTAAGCAGACGGGAGAAGTCAGGATAGTGCGCAAGGGAATAGAAGGGAGGGGCTCAAGAAAAGAGAAGTGGAAACAGACAGCAAACTAGGCTGGAGAGAGACCTGAGACAATGAGATCTAAATTATACCAGAGCCAACCAGGGGAAAGCACAAATGCAGCCCCCCCCCTACCACAAATTATGCAGTCGAGATTCCCACATTTGGGGAAATCACAGAGGTCAGCATACCCAGAATGCAATGAATGAACCTCACCCTGGGAAAACAATCTTCATGACCATGGTATCACCTAAGCAAAATAAGTATGATTTGAGATAGGGCTGGGGAGGGCCGCTGCTCAGGCACACCTCCGTCAAGTAAAGGAGATTCAACTGAGGCAGCACAAGGGAACTCTCATCTGGGGACAACAACTGCAGGGAGAACACATTTTCAGACGAATGTGTGAGGGCAGAAGGCTGCCTAATACTGAAGCACCCCCCAAACAACAAACCAAATGCAACAACTAGTGCAAGCATTCCTGGGGGAAGGCCTGCAGCAGATGGATTCGCATATGGTGATGTCATCCAAGCAATGGGTATAGTTGGCTGCAACCCTCGTCTGCATATGAAAAGAGAAAATGGTCACGCAGGGCATGGCGGCCTTTGTGGGGTTGCGCTTGGATGACCCCTAGATCGCTTTATACACCCCCATCAGTGTGGGGCTCATGTTGGCCATGCCCCAGCCCCTGAAGCATTCAAGCTGATTTCTTGCAGCAGCTGGACCCAGTAACAGCTCCAGAGTTGCTCTACAAGACAAGTAAAAGGGTGTGAGCCATGCAGCAGCACCTGTAGTTTGCATACACACATATATAGGACAGCATCTCTTATATGCCCCAGGGGCAATAAAATAGTATCCTTATCTAGGGTATCCGTCCATGCCGCTACAGCACTACACATACACACCCAGGCCGACGCAATTGCCGGTCTGAGTAAGGTACCTGAATGTGTATAAATGGACTTCAGGGTAATCTCCTGTTTGCGGTCAGCAGACTCTTTGAGGGTAGCCGTATCCTGGGACGGGAGGGCTAACTTCTTGGATAAGCGTGTTAATGCTTTGTCCACCCAAGGGGAGGATTCCCATCGTAACCTATCCGTTGATGGGAAAGGATACGCCATAAGAATCCTTTTGGAAATCTGCAGGAGATTCCCAAGCTTTTTCACATAACTCGTTCAGCTCGTGTGAGGGGAAAAGGTTACCTCAGGCTTCTTTCCCTTGTACATATGTACCCTCTTGTCAGGGATAGGGGGCTCCTCTGTGATGTGCAAAACATCTTTTATTGCCATAATCATATATCAAATGTATTTTGCCAATTTTGGCTGTAACTTTGCATCATCGTAATCGACACTGGAGTCAGAATCCGTGTCGGTATCTGTGTCAACAATCTGGATAGTGGGCACTTATGAGACCCTGACAGTCCCTGCGACATAGGATCAGGCATGGGTTGAGACCCTGACTGTCCCAAAGCTTCAGCATTGTCTAATCTTTTGTGCAATGAGTTTACACTAGCATTTAAAACATTCCACATATCCATCCAATCAGGTGTCGGCGGAGACACCACATTCATTTGCTCCCGCTCCTCTCTAATATAGCCTTCTTCCTCAGACATGTCGACACACGCGTACCGACACACCACACACACAGGGAATGCTTTTACTGAAGACATTTCCCCCACAAGGCCCTTTGGCAGAGCTGGCCCTAACCAATATGATGCCCTAGGCAAGATTTTGCCTGGTGCCCCCTAGCACCACCGCTGGTTCCGCCTCTGACCTTGCACCTCTTTCCCAGCACCATCAACCCTCACCCATAACAGTACTTATTTTGGTGTTTGTACCCCCTATATTTTAAACAGGAACAGTTCGCACATTTGGCGCACAGTCCAAAAAGGGGTGTGTTTTTGCTGGCAATGGGCATGTCCACACAATAGTACCCCCAATTAAAATTCCGCCACACAGTACTGCAATTTTATTCACATTTGATCACGCGATAGTGTCCATAATTCACATTACATCCCACAGTAGTATCACTTTACCTTATAAACGTTACTTCTCACAGTAGTGCTCCTTATTCACATTACATCACACTGAATTGCTCCTTATTTACATTACACCACACCCTATTGCTCTTTATTCACATTAGACGACACAGTAAATGCCCTTTCTATACGCAACGCTACATATTAGAGCACCTTATACACATAATGCCACACATTAGTAATGCATTTATACACATAATTCCACACAGTAATGCCCCTTACACATATGAGACACATCATTAATGTCCTTATAAACATAATGCGTCTTACACATTATGACAACCTTTATTAATGCCCTTTTACACATAATGGCCCTCATTCCGAGTTGTTAGCTCGCAAGCTGCTTTTAGCAGCATTGCACACGTTAAGCCGCCGCCTACTGGGAGTGTATCTTAGCTTATCAAAATTGCGAACGAAAGATTAGCAGAATTGCGAATAGACACTTCTCAGCAGTTTCTGAGTAGCTCCAGACTTACTCGACAACTGCGATCAGTTCAGTCAGTTTCGTTCCTGGTTTGACGTCACAAACACACCCAGCGTTCGCCCAGACACTCCCCCATTTCTTCAGACACTCCCACGTTTTACCCAGAAACGGCAGCGTTTTTTCACACACACCCATAAAACGGCCAGTTTCCGCCCAGAAACACCCACTTCCTGTCATTCACACTACGATCAGCAGAACAAAGAAAAAACCTCGTAATGCCGTGAGTAAAATACCTAACTGCATAGCAAATTTACTTTGCGCAGTCGCAGAGCGAACATTGCGCATGCGCAATTAGCGGAAAATCGCTGCGATGCGAAGAAAATTACGAGCGAACAACTCGGAATGACCACCCTTGCGCATGCGCAATTAGCGGAAAATCGCTGCGATGCGAAGAAAATTACAGAGCGAACAACTCGGAATGACCACCAATGTCCCTTACACATATGCCGCACATTATTAATGCCCTTATACACATAATGACACACATAGTGCCCCTTACACATATGTTGCACATTATTAATGCATTTTTACATGACACACATAATGCTCCTTACTCATATTCCGAACACTACTGCACAATCAACCCACTCACATGCACACAGCACTCACACTGCCACTAACACTGTGACCTCTGCCTCTGCTTGGATACAGATGTGTCCTCATAAATCTTGCCTCAATGCTAACGTTGGGGCACCTTTTTTTTATTAAAATGCATCTTATTTGCATTGCTATGTTGTTAGGATGCACACGCAGCTTCTGCTGATTAAAATGATATGCAGCACGCCTATATACTGTGTGAGACTGTGGCTGTATCTGCATATGAAATGCTACACACAGAATATAGGCATGCCGCATATCATTTTAATCAGCAGAAGTATCTGATGCCCCTAGGCATATCAAATGCCCTAGGCAATTGCCTAGTTTGCCTATGCCTATGGCCGGCTCTGCCCTTTGGAGAGACAGAGAGAGAGTATGCCAGCACATACCCCAGCGCTATATAACCCAGGAATAGCACAGTAACTTAATGTTTGCACAGTAGTGCTGCTGTATGTAATTTGCGCCAAATTATGTGCCCCCCCCCCTCTCTTTTCAACCCTCTTGTCTACCGTGGTATAAGCAGGGGAGAGTCCGGGGAGCTTCCTCTCAGCGGTGCAGTGGAGAAAAAATGGCGCTGGTGAGTGCTGAGGGAGAAGCCCCGCCCCCTCGGCGGCGGGCTTCTGTCCCGCTTAAACTGTACAATTGGCGGGGGCTCATACATATATACAGTGCCCAGCTGTATATATGTTATATTTCTGCCAAAAAGAGGTTTATATTGCAGCCCAGGGCGCCCCCCCTGCGCCCTGCACCCTTACAGTGACCGGAGTATGTGAGGTGTATGGGAGCAATGGCGCACAGCTGCAGTGCTGTGCGTTACCTCAATGAAGATCATGAAGTCCTCTGCCGCCTCTGAAGTCTTCTTTTCTTCTCATACTCACCCGGCTTCTATCTTCCGGCTCTGCGAGGGGGACGGCGGCGCGGCTCTGGGACGGACGGCGAGGGTGAGATCCTGCGTACCAATCCCTTTGGAGCTAATCCATTTGGAGCTAATGGTGTCCAGTAGCTTAAGAAGCAGGACCTTGCAACTCGGAGAGTAGGGCTGCTTCTCTCCCCTCAGTCCCTCGATGCAGGGAGTCTGTTGCCAGCAGTGCTCCCTGAAAATTAAAAACCTAACAAAATACTTTCTGTCAGAAAGCTCAGGAGAGCTCCTGAAAAGCACCCAGTCTCCACTGGGCACAGTATCAAACTGAGGTATGGAGGAGGGGCATAGAGGGAGGAGCCAGTGCACACCCAGAACTAAAGTCTTTCTTAAAGTGCCCATGTCTCCTGCGGAGCCGTCTATCCCCATGGTCCTTAAGGAGTCCCCAGCATCCTCTAGGACGTTAGAGAAAATAGGATTTTAATACCTACCAGTAAATCCTTTTCTCTTAGTCCGTAGAGGATGCTGGGCACCCGTCCCAGTGCGTACTGTGTCTGCAGTTATTAAATGGCCCTTAACTCCAGAACATTTATGTGGAGACAACTTTCCCGACTTGACCATCTTCCTTGGACGTTTTCCCCCTGTGTGACTGCTCCCCAGCCTCGGAGGGTTGCATCCATGGTCCCTAGGATCCAGTCCTGGATCCCGAACCTTCGCCCCTCTAGGAGGTGAGAACTGTGCAGCCACCAATGGAGTGAGATTCTGGTCTTGGAAGACAGGATTATCCTCCGGTGCGTGTGTAGGTGGGATCCGGACCACTTGTCCAACAGGTCCAACTGGAACACTCTGGCATGGAACCAGCCAAACTGAATGGGCTCGTAGGCCGCAACCATCTTACCCAGCAACCAAATGCATTGATGGATTAACACTCTTGCTGGTTTCAGAATTTGTTTGACCAGACTCTGGATCTCCAGAGCCTTTCCACTGGAAGAAAACCTCTTCTGTGTCCAGTATCACTCCCAAAAACAACAACCGCGTCATTGGGACCAACTGCGATTTTGGCAAGTTTAGGAGCCAACTATGTTGTTGAAGAACTGTCAGGGAGAGTGCAATGTTTTGCACTAACTGGTCCCTGGATTTCGCCTTTATCAAAAGATCATCCAAGTAAGGGATAATTGTTACTCCTTGCTTGCGATCACCCTGGTTAAAATCCTCGGAGCCGTGGACAGACCAAACGGCAATGTCTGAAATTGGTAATGACAATACTGAATTGCAAACCTCAGGTAGCTTGATGCAGAGGCTAAATGGGAACATGTAAGTAGGCATCCTTTATGTCTACCAAAACCATGAAATCTCCTTCCTCTGGACTGGAGATCACTGCACTGAGAGATTCCATCTTGAAATTTAATTCAGATTTCAGATTGGTCTGACTGAGCTGTCCGGCTTAGGGACCACGAAGAGGCTTGAATAAAAACCTTCTCCCTGCTGACTTAAGCCGATTTGAACAATCGGTGAGGGGGAACGTCTTGAAACCCCAGTTTGTACCCTTGGGACACTATTTGTAAAACACACGAGTCCATGTCCGAATGAATCCAGAACTGACTGAAGAGTTTTAGACGTGCCCCCACTGGTGCGGGCTCCTGCAAGAGAGCCCCAGCGTCATGCGGTGGATTTGGCAGAAGCAGAGGATGATCTCTGCTCCTGCGATCTTGAAGAGGATGCAGACCTCTTCCCTCTTCTCCTTCCTCTACCTGCAAAGAAAGGGGAATCTTAACTTCTTGCATATCTATTGGGCCGAAATGACTGCATCAGATAATGATGCGTCTTCATCCGTTGGGAGGGAACATAGGGCAAGAAGGTTGACTTACCTGCGGGAGCTGCCGAGATCAAATTAACTAGGCAGTCACCAAACAACGCTTCACCTTCATAGGGAAGAGACTCCCTTTCTTCTTGGAGTCAGCATCAGCATTCTCTTGGTGAATCCACAATGCCCTCCTATCCGAGACTGCCATGAAATTGGCCCGTGAACTCAAGAGTCCTATATCCCTTGCAGTCTCACGTAAGTATGCTGCAGTGTCCTTGATATGATACAACGTAAGGAGTATCCCATCTCTCCAAGGTATCTATATCGGATGACAAGGTATTCGACCAATTCTTGAATACTACTACTCACCCATGCACATGTAATGGCAGGTATAAGTAATGTACCCTTGGTTACATAACTAGAAATAATGTAGCTTCCTGCATACGATCCGCTGGATTTGTGACAGGGCCCCGTGCAGAACAGGGGGTGACTCCCACTTTATTCTGTCCGCGGCGGGAAATGAATAAACAACCAGAATCCTTTTGGGGATTTGAAACCATCTTGTCGAGCTGGCCCAGACTTTCTCAAACAGAGATGGAGGAACGTTACATCAGCTTTCATTATATATCTATATATACATACATATAGACCCCTTTGTCAGGAACAGCAGGGTCTTCAGTGATTTTAATATGTCCTTAATATCCACAATCATGTACTGAATGCTCCTTGCCAATATTGGATCTAATCAGGAAACATTATGGTCGACATAGGAATCAGTATCCGTGTCAGTATCAGTGTGTAGTAACTGGGCAAAATAACATTTTTGCGACCCCGCGGGGCCTGAGGGAAAAGAAACATAGCCATGAACATCACATCTATTCTCTACGTCTGTGTCTGGGACACAGATTTATCCAACCGTACTCTGATATTACTGAAACTTTTACCCAGTCAGTTATTGGTGGTGCCAACAGGGCCACCATCATATGTCTGCATTCCTAATATAGTTTCCTCTTGGGAAAAACATTCAGCCACCGACATGTTGACACACATGTACCAAGTACCCACAGACACATCGGCTTATGGGGGACAGACCGTCAGTAAATCTGTCAGAGGGACACAGAGGATTTTTCAGCTCACAATCCAGCGCCAAAAGTACACAGTCTGGGAAATAATAAACTCTATAGTGATAGACTTGTAATGCTCTAAAGATGTTCTGGTGAGGTGAGGAAGAAGCCCCGCTACTGTAATGGCGCGTATCTGTCCCGCTCAGAAATAATTAATTACGCTAGCGGGGTAAGGACAGTGCCCAGGCACTAATGTCCACTTTTTCCAGCCTTTTGTGAGGAATTTATGCTGCCCAGGGTGCCCCCCCACCCCCGTGCCCTGCACCCTGCAGTGCCTGTGTTTGTGTGGGAGCATGGCGCGCAGCATTCCGCTCGCTGCTCGGTACCTCAGAATGCCATCACTGGAGAAGAAGTCTTCTGTTCTTCTGCTACTCACCTGTCTTCTGGCTCTGTAAGGCGTACCCAGCGATCAGCACCCTCAGGAGCTAATGGTGTTCTGTCAGCCTGAAGCAGAGCCATTGAACTCACTAGAAGTTGGTCATACTTCTCTCCCCTAAGTCCCACGAAGCAGGGAGACTGTTGCCAGCAGCCTCCCTGAAAATAAAAAAAAAACTAACAAGTCTTTTCAGAGAAACTCAGTAGAGCTCCCCTGTAGTGCATCCAGTATCACTGCGCACAATACTAAAACTGGAGTCTGGAGGAGGGGCATAGAGGGAGGAGACAGTTCACACCCTTTGAAAGTCTTAAAGTGCCCATGTCTCCTGCAGATCCCGTCTATACCCCATGGTTCTTAATGTGACCCCAGCATCATCTAGGACGTATGAGAAAACAAATAACGCACACATGAGGAGGAGAGAACTAAGGAAGCTATAAGGAGAAGAGGGGAGGGAGGGGGGGTTGAAAGGTAAGGTAGTAAAGGCATATTGGATAAACTACAACCTTATACATATTCATTAATGTACCAGTAGTTAGAAGTAGAAGAGCTCTAACAGAAACCACAAAGCTTATCTAAAGCCACACCACACTGGATATGCCCAATCTCATTTGATTTTTGAAGCAAAGCAGTATTGGACTTTGTTAATACATGGATGGGAGACTGCTTGGTAGTATCAGATTCTTTAGGTGTTTTTAAACTACCAACACCATTTTCTTGGTACATTTAATTTTTACATGTATTCTTTTATGTACCAGAAGTTAGAAGTAGAAGAGCTGTAATAAAAACCACCAGCTCATCTACAGCCACAGCACACTGGATTTGCCCAATCTCTCCTGATCATGGAAGCTGAGCAGTGTTGGTCCTGGTTTTAGTACTTCGATGGGAGACCACCAGGAAATACCAGGAGCTGTGTGTATTTTTACAATACTAACACCGTTCTCTTGGGCCCTCATTCCGAGTGGTTCGCTCGGTAAAAATCTTCGTATCGCAGCGATTTTTCGCTTAATGCGCATGCGCAATGTCCGCACTGCGACTGCGCCAAGTAAATTTGCTATGCACTTAGTAATTTTACTCACGGCTTTTTCATCGTTCTGGCGATCGTAATGTGATTGACAGGAAATGGGTGTTACTGGGCGGAAACAGGCCGTTTTATGGGCGTGTGGGAAAAAACGCTACCGTTTCCGGAAAAAACGCAGGAGTGGCCGGAGAAACGGGGGAGTGTCTGGGTGAACGCTGGGTGTGTTTGTGACGTCAAACCAGGAACGACAAGCACTGAACTGATCGCAGATGCCGAGTAAGTCTGGAGCTACTCTGAAACTGCTACGAGGTGTGTAATCGCAATATTGCGAATACATCGTTCGCAATTTTAAGATGCTAAGATTCACTCCCAGTAGGCGGCGGCTTAGCATGAGCAAATCTGCTAAAATTCACTTGCGAGCGAACAACTCGGAATGAGGGCCTTGATGCATTCCATTTTGAAACATTGGGGCAGATCTATTAAGCCTGGTGAACTAATAAAGTGCAAGGTGATAAAGTACCAGCCAGTCAGCTCCTAACTGTCATTTTTCAAACCCAGCCTGTGACATGGCAATTAGGAGCTGATTGGCTGGTACTTTATCACCATGCAAATTATCATTTCACCAGGTTTAATAAATCGTCCGCTTACTCATTTATGTACGAGTAGTTAGAAGTAGAAGAACTCTAACAGAAACCACTAAGCTCATCTACAGCCACACCACACTGTATATGCCCAATATCACCTGATTTTAGGCCTGGTTTGTTCTTGGATGTGAGACCACCTGGGAATATCAGGTGCTGTAGGTAGTTTTATACTACCAACACCGTTCTCTTGATGCATTCTATTTTGAAACTTATTCATTGATGTACCAGTAGTTAGAAGTAGAAGTTAGAAACAGCAAAAATAATCTACAGCCGCATCACACTGGATATGTCCAATCTCATCTGATGTTGGAAGCTAAGCAGTGTTGTGCCTGGTTAGTTTTTGGATTTCAGGTCCTGCCTTCTGGTTTGGCCACGGCACCTCGGAAATTCACCAAGGTCATGGCCGTGATGACGACCCTTCACCATCGGTGGACCAGGGAGGAATCTCTCCTCCCGATAAACATTCTGGAATTGCAGGCAGTGTTCAATTCATTGACACTGGCCCTGCCTCTAGTACAGAACAGGCCTGTTCAAGTACAATCGGACAACGCCACCACGGTAGTGTACACAAATCATCAAGGCGGCACTCGAAATTGCATAGCAAAGCTGGAAGTATCAAAAATCCTCAGTTGGGTAGAACGTCATCTGCCAGCAATATCGGCAGTGTTCATTCCCGGAGTCCTCAACTGGGAAGCGGATTTCCTCAGTCGTCAGGACGTTCACGCTGGAGAGTGGAGAGGCCGCAGCAGAAATGTCTGCACTGGTGTCAGTAGGTGACTGAGGCAGGGATGACTGGGAGATAGTGGGTGACTGAAGCATGTATGAGTGGGAGATAGTGGGTGACTGAGGCCGGGGTGACTGGGAGATAGTCAGTGACTAAGGCAGGGGTGATAGGGATATAGTGGATGACTGTGGCAGGGGTGACAGGGACAGTAGGAGACTGAGGCAGGGGTGACAGGGATAGTGGGTGACTGAGGCAGGGGTGATATGGAGATAGTGGTTGACTGAGGCAGGGGTGACAGAGATAGTGGGTGACTAAAGCAGGGGTGACTGGTATAGTGGGTGACTGAGGCAGGGGTCGCAGGTATAGTGGTTAACTGAGGCAGCGGTGACTGGGAGATAGTGGGTAACTGGGGCAGGGGTGACAGGGAAAGTGTGTGACTCAGGCAGGGGTGATAGGGAGATAGTGGGCAGCAGATCACTGCCTTGCTGACAGCAGCACATCCCTGCTTCACTGACAGCAGCACATCCCTGCCTCATTGACAGCAGCACATACCTGCCTCACTTATAGCAGCACATCCCTGCCTTACTGACAGCAGCAGATCACTGCCTCACTGACAGCAGCAGATCACTGCTTCACTGACAGCAGCACATCCCTGCCTCACTGGCAGCAGCAGATCCCTGCCTCACTGGCAGCAGCAGATCCCTGCCTCACTGGCAGCAGCAGATCCCTGCCTTACTGACAGCTGTATATAGGGCCTAATTCAGACCTGATCTCTGCTGTGCATATTCACACAACAGGAGATCAGGTCTGAAGTGTGTGTGTGTGCTGGTGCCGCAGTGCACCGGCACATGCCAGAGATGCGATCAGCATCTCTGCCCAGTGAGCGCCTCTGCCAACACATACTTATCTTGCATATGAGATCTCTTGATCATAAAGATAGTTCTCACAGGGTGAGGTTCATCCATTACATTTTAAAGTAGGAAGGTACAAATTACATATTCAAATTACATATATGTGCTGGATTCAAATGTTTTCCCCCCTTCCTTTCTCAATTGTGCCCATCAGCAGCTATTCTAATGTTGCTGCCAATGGGTGTGACACATTCATTTCTTCTGTGGGGTACACTGGACTCCACAAGGATTCACATTGGGGTGTAGAGTAGGATCTTGATCTGAGGCACCAACAGGCTCAAAGCTTTTGACTGTTCCCAAGATGCTCAGCGCCCCCTGCTCTATAACCTCGCTTCCATGAACAGGGAGCTCAGTTTGTAGTTGGTGCCTTCAGTAGCAGGCCACTTAACAGGGGGCTGCCTCAGGCAGCCTATTCTTAGCTATTAATTTTGACAAGAAAAGAAGAACTTTTTTTATAAGAATCTACAAGGGCTGCAGCAGGCTAGGTCTAATAGACATCTTTACTGCAGCTCCATCACTCCCAGCGGCGCAGTATACTCCCGTGCCCTGGTTGCTGGGTCACTGCAGCGGAGGCTCCGGTTTCTTCCTAAGGTCAGTCACACACACACCGCCCTCCGGGATCATGAGGCCGCTGATGAAAGGGAGGTAAGGGGCTTCTGTGCCCACACTATACCGAGATCCAGCGTGGCTGTAGGGGGCGGGCCGTGTGCGCACTGGCGTGGACACTGATTACTGGGCAGCTGCTCCACTAGCCACCAGGGACAGTTAAGGAGCACAGCTCTGGGGGTTTTTCTCCTATATTAACCCCATTTTGTACTACCTGCAGTGCATTGTGATAGGTAATAGAGCCTGATTCAGGTTGGATTGTAATCGCAATAAGCAATCCAACTGCAAAAATTGCTAAGAGCATACGCATGCGCCTGCATTTTCTGTGGCACCCCGCAGATAATGCGATCACCTCTGACTGTCAATCGGTGCGGGGGGGGGGTCAGCAACAATCCATTTCAAAGTCGGAGATGGAGAGGTGCAGGGGCAGGGCTACAAAATGGGGTCGGCAACGGAGAAACAGGAGGCGTGGTCAGAGCGGCTGCATGACATCACATGCAGCCGCTGCGATCACAAAAATGGTGGCGGCTTCCTGCGCACACGTATAGTCTGCACCAACAGGAGGCTAACCCATTTTTTATGATCACGCTGAACTGCACTGAGACTGCAATTTCAGCGTGGTCAAGAAGGGAGGCGGCATGCTGGGTGGCCATGCCCTGTGATGGGTGGCCCCAGCATGCGGACCAAAGGATTGCAAATTATGTTACTTAGCAGAATTTGCAATCCTTACTGAATTAGGCCCATTGATTACAAAATTGTAAACAATATTTGAAGTTTTTCTTCAGGGACTAACACAAAAGATGCTTGGGGCTACTAACACATGGGTAAGCCACGTAAAGCTTCCCATCGGTCAGTGGCATCACAACAGGGTTGCGGCACACACCCGAGTGTCACCCGCCAAGGGGGGTGACACCAAAGTGCCGGCTCTTCTTCAGTGACAGAATATGGGTGTTTCACTGTGACATTACGTGCAACACCCAGTTTCTGTCACTGTGCAGGAGCCAGCACCACTCACACACTAGTCCCCGGGTGCAGCCCCCAACCCCCGGGATACCCGGAGCAACAAAATGGTGATTCAGGCCACGCCCCTACCTATGAGACCATGCCTCCTTTTTACCATTGCGCTGCTTATCTGCGCGCACTGCATTACAATCTCCTTCGCCACCTCTCTGGGTGTCACCAGTGATAGTGACACCTCTGCCATGCTTGTAGCAGCTGGTCCTAAGATCTACGCCTCCAGCCCTGAGTGTTTGCCCATGTGACTTGTTGATCATCATAGCGAAGCAGATGCTTACAGAAAACTGCAGGGGCTTAGATTGAAAAGAAAAACATTGATGAACCCATCATTTCAGCGACAGGGTCTGCCACACGACTGACTGAAATGACTGGTTGGTTTGTGCCCCCACCAAAAAAGAATCAATCAATCAATCTCTCCTTGCACAAACTGGCTCTACAGAGGCAAGATGTCCACCTCATCATCCTCCGATTCCTCACCCCTTTCACTGTGTACATCCCCCTCCTCACAGATTATTAATTCGTCCCCACTGGAATCCACCATCTCAGATCCCTGTGTACTTTCTGGAGGCAATTGCTGGTGAATGTCTCCACGGAGGAATTGATTATAATTCATTTTGATGATCATCATCTTCTCCACATTTTCTGGAAGTAACCTCGTACGCCGATTGCTGACAAGGTGAGCGGCTGCACTAAACACTCTTTTGGAGTACACACTGGAGGGAGGGCAACTTAGGTAGAATAAAGCCATTTTGTGCAAGGGCCTCCAAATTGCCTCTTTTTCCTGCCAGTATACATACTGACGTGCCTACCTGGATGCAGTCACTCATATAATTCTCCACCATTCTTTCAAAGGTGACAGAATCATATGCAGTGACAGTAGACGACATGTCAGTAATCGTTGCCAGGTCCTTCAGTCCGGACCAGATGTCAGCACTCACTCCAGACTGCCCTGCATCACCGCCAGCGGGTGGGCTCGGAATTCTTAGCCTTTTCCTTGCACCCCCACTTGCGGGAGAATGTGAAGGAGGAGCTGTTGACGGGTCACGTTCCGCTTGACTTGACAATTTTCTCACCAGCAGGTCTTTGAACCTCTGCAGACTTGTGTCTGCCGGAAAGAGAGATACAATGTAGGTTTTAAATCTAGGATCGAGCACGGTGGCCAAAATGTAGTGCTCTGATTTCAACAGATTGAATCCTGGTTAAGTGAATTAAGGGCTCCATCCACAAGACCCACATGCCTAGTGGAATCGCTCTGTTTTAGCTCCTCCTTCAATGTCTCCAGCTTCTTCTGCAAAAGCCTGATGAGGGGAATGACCTGACTCAGGCTGGCAGTGTCTGAACTGACTTCACGTGTGGCAAGTTCAAAGGGTTGCAGAACCTTGCACAACGTTGAAATCATTCTCCACTGCGCTTGAGTCAGGTGCATTCCCCCTCCTTTGCCTATTTAGTGGGCAGATGTATAGGCTTGAATGGCCTTTTGCTGCTCCTCCATCCTCTGAAGCATATAGAGGGTTGAATTCCACCTCGTTACCACCTCTTGCTTCAGATGATGGCAGGACAGGTTCAGGAATGTTTGGTGGTGCTCCAGTCTTCGACATGCGGTGGCTGAAGGCAGAAAGTGGCCCGCAATTCTTCGGGCCACCGACAGCATCTCTTGCACGCCCCTGTTGTTTATTAAATAATTCTGCACCACCAAATTAAATGTATGTGCAAAACATGGGACGTGCTGGAATTTGCCCAGATGTAATGCACGCACAATATTGGTGGCGTTGTCCGATGTCACAAATCCCCAGGAGAGTCCAATTGGGGTAAGCCATTCTGCGATGATGTTCCTCAGTTTCCGTAAGAGGTTGTCAGCTGTGTGCCTCTTATGGAAAGCGGTGATACAAAGCGTAGCCTGCCTAGGAACGAGTTGGCAATTGCGAGATGCTGCTACTGGTGCCGCCGCTGCTGTTCTTGCTGCGGGGGGCAATACATCTACCCAGTGGGCTGTCACAGTCATATAGTCCTGAGTCTGCCCTGCTCCACTTAACCACAGACAAGTGGACATTGGGTACAACTGCATTTTTTAGGACACTGGTGACTCTTTTTCTGAGGTCTGTGTACATTTTCGGTATCGCCTGCCTAGAGAAATGGAACCTAGAGGGTATTTGGTACCGGGGACACAGTACCTCAATCAAGTCTCTAGTTGCCTGTAAATTAACGATGGATACCGGAACCACGTTTCTCACCACCCAGGCTGACAAGACCTGAGTTATCCGCTTTGCAGCAGGATGACTGCTGTGATATTTCATCTTCCTCGCAAAGGACTGTTGGACAGTCAATTGCTTACTGGAAGTAGTACAAGTGGTCTTCCGACTTCCCCTCTGGGATGACGATCGACTCCCAGCAGCAACAACAGCAGCGCCAGCAGCAGTAGGCGTTACACTCAAGGATGCATCGGAGGAATCCCAGGCAGGAGAGGACTCGTCAGACTTGCCAGTGACATGGCCTGCAGGACTATTGGCTCTCCTGTCTAAGGAGGAAATTGACACTGAGGGAGTTGGTGGTGTGGTTTGCAGGAGCTTGGTTACAAGAGGAAGGGATTTAGTGGTCAGTGGACTGCTTCCGCTGTCATCCAAAGTTTTTGAACTTGTCACTGACTTATGATGAATGCGCTGCAGGTGTCGTATAAGGGAGGATGTTCCGAGGTGGTTAACGTCCTTATCCCTACTTATTACAGCTCGACAAAGGCAACACACGGCTTGACACCTGTTGTCCGCATTTGTGTACAGGATGCATACCTTCATGTCCCCATTTATCCACCTCATCAGGCGTACCTCAGATTTGCGGTACAGGACTGTCATTGCCAATTTCAGACGTTGCTGTTTGGTCTCTCCATGGCCCTGAGAATTTTCACCAAGGTAATGGCGGAAATGATGGTGCTCCTGTGCAAGCAAGGTGTCACAATTATCCCGTACTTGGGCGATCTCATAAAAGCGAGATCAAGAGAGCAGTTGCTGAACAGCAGGGCAGGCTGTCTGCCGTTATGTGAAAAAAATGTACGCTGTCTGCCGCTATGTGTAACAAGGGCACGCTGTCTGCCGTTGTGTAAAAAAGGGGGATGCTGTCTGCCGTAATGTGTAAAAAGGGGACGCTGTCTGCTGTAATGTGTAAAAAGAGGACGCTGTCTGCTGTAATGTGTAAAAAGAGGAATCTGTCCGCCGTAAGGTGTAAAAGGGTCTCTACCTGGTGTAGTGGTGCTACTGTGCGGCGTAATTTGAATAATGGAGAGTACTGTGCACCGTTTTATGAATTGGTATTATTTTGTGGCCACACCCCTTAACCACGAAGCCACGCCACTATGTTTTTTGGCGTTGTGGTGTGGCTGTAGATGAGCTCAGAGCCGGATTAAGGGGGGGGCCCGGGGGATACGTACCCCGGGCCCCCCTTTCCAAAAGGGCCCCCTGCTACACCGCAGATCGGATCTCTCTTCCGATCCGGTTGTGCGTCTACTTCTACAGCAGTAGCTGTAGACGCCCTAGTGACACCGTGGGTGTTCCGGTCGGTCTATCTATTTCCTCCTCTTCCTCTCATACCCAAGGTGTTGAGGATAATAAGACAAAGAAAAGTGAGAACAATCCTCATTGTTCCAGATTGGCCACGGAGGACCTGGTATCCGGATCTGCAGGAAATGCTCACAGAAGATCTGTGGCCTCTCCCTCTAAGACAGGACCTGTTGCATCAGGGGCCCTGTCTGTTCCAAGACTTACCGCGGCTGCGTTTGACGGCATGGCGGTTGAATGCCGGATCCTAGCATTCCGGTTGAGGTCATCCCTACGCTGATAAAGGCTAGGAAGGATGTAACGTTAAAACATTACACCGTATATGGCGAAATTATGTTTCTTGGTGTGAGGCCAGGAATGCTCCTACGGAAGAATTCCATCTGGGCCGTTTCCTTCACTTCCTACAAACTGGAGTGAATTTGGGCCTACAATTAGGCTCTATTAAGGTCCAGATTTCGGCCTTATCCATTTTCTTTCAAAAATAATTGGCTTCTCCTCCAGAAGTTCAGACTTTTGTAAAAGGAGTGCTGCATATTCAGCCTCCTTTTGTGCCTCCGGTGGCACCTTGGGACCTTAACGTGGTGTTAAGTTTTCTAAAATCACACTGGTTTGAACCACTTAAAACAGTGGAGTTAAATTATCTCACGTGGAAGGTGGTCATGTTATTAACCTTGGCTTCGGCTAGGCGAGTGTCGGAATTAGCGGCTTTGTCACATAAAAGCCCATATTTGGTATTCCATGTGGATAGAACGGAATTGCGGACCCGTCCTCAATTCCTACCAAAAGTGGTCTCATCTTTTCATATGAACCAACCTATTGTGGTGCCTGTGGCTACGCGTGCCTTGGAGGATTCCGAGTTACTTGATGTGGTCAGGGCTTTGAAAATTTACGTGGCCTGGACGGCTAGAGTCAGGAAAACTGAAGCGCTGTTTGTCCTGTATGCAACCAACAAGATTGGTGCCCCTGCTTCAAAGCAGGCTATTGCTCGCCGGATTTGTAACACGATTCAGCAAGCGCATTCTATGGCTGGATTGCAGTTACTGAAATCGGTCAAGGCCCATCCCCACTCTCCTGGATGTAGGTCGTGTCTGCTGAGGAAGTCTGCTTCCCAGTTGTCCACTCCCAGAATGAACACTGCTGACAGTGCGCTTGCGTGATTCTCCACCCAGCGAAGAATTCTGGTGGCTTGTGCCATCGCCACTCTGCTCCTTGTGCCGCCTTGGCGGTTTACATGAGCCACTGCGGTGACGTTGTCTGACTGGATCAGAACCGGTTGGTTGCGAAGTAAGGTCTCCGCTTGACGTAGGGCATTGTATATGGCCCCTAGTTTCAGGATGTTGATGTGAAGACAAGTCTCTTGACTTGACCAAAGACCTTGGATATTTCTTCCCTGTGTGACTGCTCCCCAACCTTGGAGGCTTGCCTCTGTGGTCACCAGGATCCAGTCCTGAATGCCGAATCTGCGTCACTCGAGAAGGTGAGCACTCTGCAGCCACCACAGGAGTGATACCCTGACCCTGGGGGACAGGGTGAACAACCAATGCATCTGCAAATGTGACCCAGACCACTTGTCCAGTAGGTCCCATTGGAAAGTCCTCGCATGGAACCTGCCGAATGGAATGGCTTCGTATGATGCCACCATCTTTCCCAGGACTCGAGTGCAGTGATGCACTGACACAAGTTTTGGTTTCAATAGGTTCCTGACAAGAGTCATGAGTTCCTGGGCCTTTCCTATCGGGAGATAAACTCTCTTCTGGTCTGTGTCCAGAATCATGCCCAAGAAAGACAGACGAGTCGTAGAAACAAACTGCGACTTTGGGATATTGAAAATCCAGCCGTGTTGCTGTAACACTTTCAGTGAAAGTGATACGCTGTTCAGCAACTGCTCTCTTGATCTCGCTTTTATGAGATCGCTCAAGTACGGGATAATTGTGACACCTTGCTTACGCAGGAGAACCATCATTTCCGCCATTACCTTGGTGAAAATTCTCTGGGCCATGGAGAGACCAAACAGCAACGTCTGAAATTGGCAATGACAGTCCTGTACCGCAAATCTGAGGTACGCCTGATGAGATGGATAAATGGGGACATGAAGGTATGCATCCTGTACACAAATGCGGACAACAGGTGTCAAGCCATGTGTTGCCTTTGTCAAGCTGTAATAAGTAGGGGTAAGGACGTTAACCACCTCAGAACATCCTCCCTTATATGTCACCTGCAGCGCATTAATCATAAGTCAGTGACAAGTTCAAAAACTTTGGATGACAGCGGAAGCAGTCCACTGACCACTAAATCCCTTCCTCTTGTAACCAAGCTCCTGCAAACCACACCACCAACTCCCTCAGTGTCAATTTCCTCCTTAGACAGGAAAGCCAATAGTCCTGCAGGCCATGTCACTGGCAAGTCTGACGAGTCCTCTCCTGCCTGGGATTCCTCCGATGCATCCTTGAGTGTAACGCCTACTGCTGCTGGCGCTGCTGTTGTTGCTGCTGGGAGTCGATCGTCATCCCAGAGGGGAAGTCGGAAGACCACTTGTACTACTTCCAGTAGGCAATTGACTGTCCAACAGTCCTTTGTGAGGAAGATGAAATATCACAGCAGTCATCCTGCTGCAAAGCGGATAACTCAGGTCTTGTCAGCCTGGGTGCTGAGAAACGTGGTTCCGGTATCCATCGTTAATTCAGAGGCAACTAGAGACTTGATTGAGGTACTGTGTCCCCGGTACCAAATGCCATCTAGGTTCCATTTCTCTAGGCAGGCGATACCGAAAATGTACACAGACCTCAGAAAAAGAGTCACCAGTGTCCTAAAAAATGCAGTTGTACCCAAGGTCCACTAGTCCACATGTCCGTGGTTAAGTGCAGCAGGGCAGACTCAGGACTATATGACTGTGACAGCCCACTGGGTAGATGTATTGCCTCCCGCAGCAAGAACAGCAGCGGCGGCACCAGTAGCAGCATCTCACAAATGCCAACTCGTTCCTAGGCAGACTACGCTTTGTATCACCGCTTTCCATAAGAGGCATACAGCTGACAACCTCTTACGGAAACTGAGGAACATCATCGCAGAATGGCTTACCCCAATTGGACTCTCCTGGGGATTTGTGACATCGGACAATGCCACCAATATTGTGCGTGCATTACATCTGGGCAAATTCCAGCACGTCCCATGTTTTGCACATACATTGAATTTGGTGGTGCAAAATTATTTAAAAAAACGACAGGGGCGTGCAAGAGATGCTGTCGGTGGCCCGAAGAATTGCGGGCCACTTTCTGCATTCAGCCACCGCGTGCCGAAGACTGGAGCACCACCAAACATTCCTGAACCTGCCCTGCCATCCTCTGAAGCAAGAGGTGGTAACGAGGTGGAATTCAACCCTCTATATGCTTCAGAGGATGGAGGAGCAGCAAAAGGCCATTCAAGCCTATACATCTACCCACGATATAGACAAAGGAGGGGGAATGCACCTGACTCAAGCGCAGTGGAGAATGATTTCAACGTTGTGTAAGGTTCTGCAACCCTTTGAACTTGCCACACGTGAAGTCAGTTCAGACACTGCCAGCCTGAGTCAGGTCATTCCCCTCATCAGGCTTTTGCAGAAGAAGCTGGAGACATTGAAGGAGGAGCTAAAACAGAGCGATTCCGCTAGGCATGGGGGACTTGTGGATGGAGCCCTTAATTCGCTTAACCAGGATTCAATCTGTTGAAATCAGAGCAATACATTTTGGCCACCGTGCTCGATCCTAGATTTAAAACCTACATTGTATCTCTCTTTCCGGCAGACACAAGTCTGCAGAGGTTCAAAGACCTGCTGGTGAGAAAATTGTCAAGTCAAGCGGAACGTGACCCGTCAACAGCTCCTCCTTCACATTCTCCCGCAACTGGGGGTGCAAGGAAAAGGCTAAGAATTCCGAGCCCACCCGCTGGCGGTGATGCAGGGCAGTCTGGAGTGAGTGCTGACATCTGGTCCGGACTGAAGGACCTGGCAACGATTACTGACATGTCGTCTACTGTCACTACATATGATTCTGTCACCTTTGAAAGAATGGTAGAGGATTATATGAGTGACCGCATCCAGGTAGGCACGTCAGACAGTCCGTATGTATACTGGCAGGAAAAAGAGGCAATTTGGAGGCCCTTGCACAAACTGGCTTTATTCTACCTAAGTTGCCCTCCCTCCAGTGTGTACTCCAAAAGAGTGTTTAGTGCAGCCGCTCACCTTGTCAGCAATCGGCGTACGAGGTTACTTCCAGAAAATGTGGAGAAGATGATGATCATCAAAATGAATTATAATCAATTCCTCCGTGGAGACATTTACCAGCAATTGCCTCCAGAAAGTACACAGGGATCTGAGATGGTGGATTCCAGTGGGGACAAATTAATAATATGTGAGGGGGGCGATGTACACAGTGAAAGGGTTGAGGAATCGGAGGATGATGAGGTGGACATCTTGCCTCTGTAGAGCCAGTTTGTGCAAGGAGAGATTGATTGCTTCTTTTTTGGTGGGGGCCCAAACCAACCAGTCATTTCAGTCAGCCGTGTGGCAGACCCTGTTGCTGAAATGATGGGTTCGTCAATGTTTTTCTTTTCAATCTAAGCCCCTGCAGTTTTCTGTAAGAATCTGCTTCGCTATGATGATCAACAAGTCACAAGGGCAAACACTCAGGGCTGGAGGCGTAGATCTTAGGACCAGCTGCTACAAGCATGGCAAAGGTGTCACTATCATTGGTGACACCCAGAGAGGCAGCGAGGGAGATTGTAATGCAGTGCGCGCAGATAAGCAGCGCAACGGTAAAAAGGAGGCATGGTCTCATAGGTAGGGGTGTGGCCTGTTATCCTGAATCTCCATTTTGTTGCTCCGGGTATCCCGGGGGTTGAGTGCTGCACCCGGGGACTAGTGTGTGAGTGGTGCTGGCTCCTGCACAGTGACAGAAACTGGGTGTTGCACGTAATGTTACAGTGAAACACCCATATTCTGTCACTGAAGAGGAGCCGGCACTTTGGTGTCACCCCCCTTGGCGGGTGACACTCGGGTGTGGGCCGCAACCCCGTTGTGATGCCACTGACCCATGGGAAGCTTTACGTGGCTTACCCATGTGTTAGTAGCCCCAAGCATCTTTTGTGTTAGTCCCTGAAGAAAAACTTCAAATATTTACAAATACATTTTGTAATCAATGGGCCTAATTCAGTAAGGATTGCAAATTCTGCTAAGTAACAGAATTTGCAATCCTTTGGTTCGCATGCTGGGGCCACCCAGCATGCCGCCTCCCTTCTTGACCACGCTGAAATTGCAGTCTCAGCGCAGTTCAGCGTGATCATAAAAAATGGGTTAGCCTCCTGTTGGTGCAGACTGTATGTGTGCGCAGGAAGCCGCCACCATTTTTGTGATCGCAGCTGCTGCATGTGATGTCATGCAGCAGCTCTGACCACGCCTCCTGTTTCTCCGTTGCCGACCCCATTTTGTAGCCCTGCCCATGCACCGCTCCATCTCCGACTTGGAAATGGATTGTTGCTGACCCCCCCCCCCCCGCACCAATTGACAATCAGAAGCGATCGCATTATCTGCGGGGTGCCGCAGAAAATGCAGGCGCATGCGTATGCTCTTAGCAATTTTTGCAGTTGGATTGCTTATTGAGATTGCAATCCAACCTGAATCAGGCTCTATTACCTATCACAATGCACTGCGGGTAGTACAAAATGGGGTTAATATAAGAGAAAACCCCCCCAGAGCTGTGCTCCTTAACTGTCCCTGGTGGCTAGTGGAGCGGCTGCCCAGTAATCAGTGTCCACGCCAGTGCGCACATGGCCCACCCCCTACAGCCACGCTGGATCACGGTATAGTGTGGGCACAGAAGTCCCTTACCTCCCTTTCATCAGCGGCCTCGTGATCCCGGAGGGCGGTGTGTGTGTGACTGACCTTAGGAAGAAACCGGAGCCTCCGCTGCAGTGACCCAGCAACCAGGGCACGGGAGTATACTGCGCCGCTGGGAGTGATGGAGCTGCAGTAAAGATGTCTATTAGACCTAACCTGCTGCAGCCCTTGTAGATTCTTATAAAAAAAAGTTCTTCTTTTCTTGTCAAAATTAATAGCTAAGAATAGGCTGCCTGAGGCAGCCCCCTGTTAAGTGGCCTGCTACTGAAGGCACCAACTACAAACTGAGCTCCCTGTTCATGGAAGCGAGGTTATAGAGCAGGGGGCGCTGAGCATCTTGGGAACAGTCAAATCACCCTATCACCCCTGCCTTAATCACTGACTATCTCCCAGTCACCCCGGCCTCAGTCACCCACTATCTCCCACTCATACATGCTTCAGTTACCCACTATCTCCCAGTCATCCCTGCCTCAGTCACCTACTGACACCAGTGCAGACATTTCTGCTGCGGCCTCTCCACTCTCCAGCGTGAACGTCCTGACGACTGAGGAAATCCGCTTCCCAGTTGAGGACTCCGGAATGAACACTGCCGATATTGCTGGCAGATGACGTTCTACCCAACTGAGGATTTTTGATACTTCCAGCTTTGCTATGCAATTTCGAGTGCCGCCTTGATGATTTGTGTACACTACCGTGGTGGCGTTGTCCGATTGTACTTGAACAGGCCTGTTCTGTACTAGAGGCAGGGCCAGTGTCAATGAATTGAACACTGCCTGCAATTCCAGAATGTTTATCGGGAGGAGAGATTCCTCCCTGGTCCACCGATGGTGAAGGGTCGTCATCACGGCCATGACCTTGGTGAATTTCCGAGGTGCCGTGGCCAAACCAGAAGGCAGGACCTGAAATCCAAAAACTAACCAGGCACAACACTGCTTAGCTTCCAACATCAGATGAGATTGGACATATCCAGTGTGATGCGACTGTAGATGATTTTTGCTGTTTCTAACTTCTACTTCTAACTACTGGTACATCAAGGAAAGCACAAACACAGTCCCCCACTACCACAAATAATGCTGTCAAGTTTACCACATTTGGGAAAATAACAGGGGTCAGCATACCCAGAATGCAATGAATGAACCTCACCCTGGGAGAACAATCTTCATGACCATGGTATCACCTAAGCAAAATAAGTATGATTTGAGATAGGGCTGGGGAGGGCCGCTGCTCAGGCACACCTCCGTCAAGTAAAGGAGATTCAACTGAGGCAGCACAAGGGAACTCTCATCTGGGGACAACAACTGCAGGGAGAACACATTTTCAGACGAATGTGTGAGGGCAGAAGGCTGCCTAATACTGAAGCTCCCCCCAAACAACAAACCAAATGCAACAACTAGTGCAAGCATTCCTGGGGGAAGGCCTGCAGCAGATGGATTCGCATATGGTGATGTCATCCAAGCAATGGGTATAGTTGGCTGCAACCCTCGTCTGCATATGAAAAGAGAAAATGGTCACGCAGGGCATGGCGGCCTTTGTGGGGTTGCGCTTGGATGACCCCTAGATCGCTTTATACACCCCCATCAGTGTGGGGCTCATGTTGGCCATGCCCCAGCCCCTGAAGCATTCAAGCTGATTTATTGCAGCAGCTGGACCCAGTAACAGCTCCAGAGTTGCTCTACAAGACAAGTAAAAGGGTGTGAGCCATGCAGCACCACCTGTAGTTTGCATACACACATATATAGGACAGCATCTCTTATATGCCCCAGGGACAATAAAATAGTATCCTTATCTAGGGTATCCGTCCATGCCGCTACAGCACTACACATACACACCCAGGCAGACGCAATTGCCGGTCTGAGTAAGGTACCTGAATGTGTATAAATGGACTTCAGGGTAATCTCCTGTTTGCGGTCAGCAGACTCTTTGAGGGTAGCCGTATCCTGGGACGGGAGGGCTAACTTCTTGGATAAGCGTGTTAATGCTTTGTCCACCCATGGGGAGGATTCCCATCGTAACCTATCCGTTGATGGGAAAGGATACGCCATAAGAATCCTTTTGGAAATCTGCAGGAGATTCCCAAGCTTTTTCACATAACTCGTTCAGCTCGTGTGAGGGGAAAAGGTTACCTCAGGCTTCTTTCCCTTGTACATATGTACCCTCTTGTCAGGGATAGGGAGCTCCTCTGTGATGTGCAAAACATCTTTTATTGCCATAATCATATATCAAATGTATTTTGCCAATTTTGGCTGTAACTTTGCATCATCGTAATCGACACTGGAGTCAGAATCCGTGTCGGTATCTGTGTCAACAATCTGGATAGTGGGCACTTATGAGACCCTGACAGTCCCTGCGACATAGGATCAGGCATGGGTTGAGACCCTGACTGTCCCAAAGCTTCAGCCTTGTCTAATCTTTTGTGCAATGAGTTTACACTAGCATTTAAAACATTCCACATATCCATCCAATCAGGTGTCGGCGGAGACACCACATTCATTTGCTCCCGCTCCTCTCTAATATAGCCTTCTTCCTCAGACATGTCGACACACGCGTACCGACACACCACACACACAGGGAATGCTTTTACTGAAGACATTTCCCCCACAAGGCCCTTTGGCAGAGCTGGCCCTAACCAATATGATGCCCTAGGCAAGATTTTGCCTGGTGCCCCCTAGCACCACCGCTGGTTCCGCCTCTGACCTTGCACCTCTTTCCCAGCACCATCAACCCTCACCCATAACAGTACTTATTTTGGTGTTTGTACCCCCTATATTTTAAACAGGAACAGTTCGCACATTTGGCGCACAGTCCAAAAAGGGGTGTGTTTTTGCTGGCAATGGGCATGTCCACACAATAGTACCCCCAATTAAAATTCCGCCACACAGTACTGCAATTTTATTCACATTTGATCACGCGATAGTGTCCATAATTCACATTACATCCCACAGTAGTATCACTTTACCTTATAAACGTTACTTCTCACAGTAGTGCTCCTTATTCACATTACATCACACTGAATTGCTCCTTATTTACATTACACCACACCCTATTGCTCTTTATTCACATTAGACGACACAGTAAATGCCCTTTCTATACGCAACGCTACATATTAGAGCACCTTATACACATAATGCCACACATTAGTAATGCATTTATACACATAATTCCACACAGTAATGCCCCTTACACATATGAGACACATCATTAATGTCCTTATAAACATAATGCGTCTTACACATTATGACAACCTTTATTAATGCCCTTTTACACATAATGGCCCTCATTCCGAGTTGTTAGCTCGCAAGCTGCTTTTAGCAGCATTGCACACGCTAAGCCGCCGCCTACTGGGAGTGAATCTTAGCTTATCAAAATTGCGAACGAAAGATTAGTAGAATTGCGAATAGACACTTCTCAGCAGTTTCTGAGTAGCTCCAGACTTACTCGACAACTGCGATCAGTTCAGTCAGTTTCGTTCCTGGTTTGACGTCACAAACACACCCAGCGTTCGCCCAGACACTCCCCCGTTTCTTCAGACACTCCCACGTTTTACCCAGAAACGGCAGCGTTTTTTCACACACACCCATAAAACGGCCAGTTTCCGCCCAAAAACACCCACTTCCTGTCAATCACACTACGATCAGCAGAACAAAGAAAAAACCTCGTAATGCCGTGAGTAAAATACCTAACTGCATAGCAAATTTACTTTGCGCAGTCGCAGAGCGAACATTGCGCATGCGCAATTAGCGGAAAATCGCTGCGATGCGAAGAAAATTACCGAGCGAACAACTCGGAATGACCACCCTTGCGCATGCGCAATTAGCGGAAAATCGCTGCGATGCGAAGAAAATTACCGAGCGAACAACTCGGAATGACCACCAATGTCCCTTACACATATGCCGCACATTATTAATGCCCTTATACACATAATGACACACATAGTGCCCCTTACACATATGTTGCACATTATTAATGCATTTTTACATGACACACATAATGCTCCTTACTCATATTCCGAACACTACTGCACAATCAACCCACTCACATGCACACAGCACTCACACTGCCACTAACACTGTGACCTCTGCCTCTGCTTGGGTACAGATGTGTCCTCATAAATCTTGCCTCATTGCTAACGTTGGGGCACCTTTTTTTTTTATTAAAATGCATCTTATTTGCATTGCTATGTTGTTAGGATGCACACGCAGCTTCTGCTGATTAAAATGATATGCAGCACGCCTATATACTGTGTGAGACTGTGGCTGTATCTGCATATGAAATGCTACACACAGAATAAAGGCATGCCGCATATCATTTTAATCAGCAGAAGTTGCTGATGCCCCTAGGCATATCAAATGCCCTAGGCAATTGCCTAGTTTGCCTATGCCTATGGCCGGCTCTGCCCTTTGGAGAGACAGAGAGAGAGTATGCCAGCACATACCCCAGCGCTATATAACCCAGGAATAGCACAGTAACTTAATGTTTGCACAGTAGCGCTGCTGTATGTAATTTGCGCCAAATTATGTGCCCCCCCCCCTCTCTTTTCAACCCTCTTGTCTACCGTGGTATAAGCAGGGGAGAGTCCGGGGAGCTTCCTCTCAGCGGTGCTGTGGATAAAAAATGGAGCAGGTGAGTGCTGAGGGAGAAGCCCCGCCCCCTCGGCGGCGGGCTTCTGTCCCGCTTAAACTGTACAATTGGCGGGGGCTCATACATATATACAGTGCCCTGCTGTATATATGTTATATTTCTGCCAAAAAGAGGTTTATATTGCAGCCCAGGGCGCCCCCCCTGCGCCCTGCACCCTTACAGTGACCGGAGTATGTGAGGTGTATGGGAGCAATGGCGCACAGCTGCAGTGCTGTGCGTTACCTCAATGAAGATCATGAAGTCCTCTGCCGCCTCTGAAGTCTTCTTTTCTTCTCATACTCACCCGGCTTCTATCTTCCGGCTCTGCGAGGGGGACGGCGGCGCGGCTCTGGGACGGACGGCGAGGGTGAGATCCTGCGTACCAATCCCTTTGGAGCTAATCCCTTTGGAGCTAATGGTGTCCAGTAGCTTAAGAAGCAGGACCTTGCAACTCGGAGAGTAGGGCTGCTTCTCTCCCCTCAGTCCCTCGATGCAGGGAGTCTGTTGCCAGCAGTGCTCCCTGAAAATTAAAAACCTAACAAAATACTTTCTGTCAGAAAGCTCAGGAGAGCTCCTGAAAAGCACCCAGTCTCCACTGGGCACAGTATCAAACTGAGGTATGGAGGAGGGGCATAGAGGGAGGAGCCAGTGCACACCCAGAACTAAAGTCTTTCTTAAAGTGCCCATGTCTCCTGCGGAGCCGTCTATCCCCATGGTCCTTACGGAGTCCCCAGCATCCTCTAGGACGTTAGAGAAAATAGGATTTTAATACCTACCGGTAAATCCTTTTCTCTTAGTCCGTAGAGGATGCTGGGCACCCGTCCCAGTGCGTACTGTGTCTGCAGTTATTAAATGGCCCTTAACTCCAGAACATTTATGTGGAGACAACTTTCCCGACTTGACCATCTTCCTTGGACGTTTTCCCCCTGTGTGACTGCTCCCCAGCCTCGGAGGGTTGCATCCATGGTCCCTAGGATCCAGTCCTGGATCCCGAACCTTCGCCCCTCTAGGAGGTGAGAACTGTGCAGCCACCAATGGAGTGAGATTCTGGTCTTGGAAGACAGGATTATCCTCCGGTGCGTGTGTAGGTGGGATCCGGACCACTTGTCCAACAGGTCCCACTGGAACACTCTGGCATGGAACCAGCCAAACTGAATGGGCTCGTAGGCCGCAACCATCTTACCCAGCAACCAAATGCATTGATGGATTAACACTCTTGCTGGTTTCAGAATTTGTTTGACCAGACTCTGGATCTCCAGAGCCTTTCCACTGGAAGAAAACCTCTTCTGTGTCCAGTATCACTCCCAAAAACAACAACCGCGTCATTGGGACCAACTGCGATTTTGGCAAGTTTAGGAGCCAACTATGTTGTTGAAGAACTGTCAGGGAGAGTGCAATGTTTTGCACTAACTGGTCCCTGGATTTCGCCTTTATCAAAAGATCATCCAAGTACGGGATAATTGTTACTCCTTGCTTGCGATCACCCTGGTGAAAATCCTCAGAGCCGTGGACAGACCAAACGGCAATGTCTGAAATTGGTAATGACAATACTGAATTGCAAACCTCAGGTAGCTTGAGGCAGAGGCTAAATGGGAACATGTAAGTAGGCATCCTTTATGTCTACCAAAACCATGAAATCTCCTTCCTCCGGACTGGAGAGCACTGCACTGAGAGATTCCATCTTGAAATTTAATTTCCTTAGGTAGAAATTGAGGGATTTCAGATTTCAGATTGGTCTGACTGAGCTGTCCGGCTTAGGGACCACGAAGAGGCTTGAATAAAAACCTTCTCCCTGCTGACTAAAGCCGATTTGAACAATCGGTGAGGGGGAACGTCTTGAAACCCCAGTTTGTACCCTTGGGACACTATTTGTAAAACACACGAGTCCATGTCCGAATGAATCCAGAACTGACTGAAGAGTTTTAGACGTGCCCCCACTGGTGCGGGCTCCTGCAAGAGAGCCCCAGCGTCATGCGGTGGATTTGGCAGAAGCAGAGGATGATCTCTGCTCCTGCGATCTTGAAGAGGATGCAGACCTCTTCCCTCTTCTCCTTCCTCTACCTGCAAAGAAAGGGGAATCTTAACTTCTTGCATATCTATTGGGCCGAAATGACTGCATCAGATAATGATGCGTCTTCATCCGTTGGGAGGGAACATAGGGCAAGAAGGTTGACTTACCTGCGGGAGCTGCCGAGATCAAATTAACTAGGCAGTCACCAAACAACGCTTCACCTTCATAGGGAAGAGACTCCCTTTCTTCTTGGAGTCAGCATCAGCATTCTCTTGGTGAATCCACAATGCCCTCCTATCCGAGACTGCCATGAAATTGGCCCGTGAACTCAAGAGTCCTATATCCCTTGCAGTCTCACGTAAGTATGCTGCAGTGTCCTTGATATGATACAACGTAAGGAGTATCCCATCTCTCCAAGGTATCTATATCGGATGACAAGGTATTCGACCAATTCTTGAATACTACTACTCACCCATGCACATGTAATGGCAGGTATAAGTAATGTACCCTTGGTTACATAACTAGAAATAATGTAGCTTCCTGCATACGATCCACTGGATTTGTGACAGGGCCCCGTGCAGAACAGGGGGTGACTCCCACTTTATTCTGTCCGCGGCGGGAAATGAATAAACAACCAGAATCCTTTTGGGGATTTGAAACCATCTTGTCGAGCTGGCCCAGACTTTCTCAAACAGAGATGGAGGAACGTTACATCAGCTTTCATTATATATCTATATATACATACATATAGACCCCTTTGTCAATAACAGCAGGGTCTTCAGTGATTTTAATATGTCCTTAATATCCACAATCATGTACTGAATGCTCCTTGCCAATATTGGATCTAATCAGGAAACATTATGGTCGACATAGGAATCAGTATCCGTGTCAGTATCAGTGTGTAGTAACTGGGCAAAATAACATTTTTGCGACCCCGCGGGGCCTGAGGGAAAAGAAACATAGCCATGAACATCACATCTATTCTCTACTTCTGTGTCTGGGACACAGATTTATCCAACCTTACTCTGATATTACTGAAACTTTTACCCAGTCAGTTATTGGTGGTGCCAACAGGGCCACCATCATATGTCTGCATTCCTAATATAGTTTCCTCTTGGGAAAAACATTCAGCCACCGACATGTTGACACACATGTACCAAGTACCCACAGACACATCGGCTTATGGGGGACAGACCGTCAGTAAATCTGTCAGAGGGACACAGAGGATTTTTCAGCTCACAATCCAGCGCCAAAAGTACACAGTCTGGGAAATAATAAACTATATAGTGATAGACTTGTAATGCTCTAAAGATGTTCTGGTGAGGTGAGGAAGAAGCCCCGCTACTGTAATGGCGCGTATCTGTCCCGCTCAGAAATAATTAATTACGCTAGCGGGGTAAGGACAGTGCCCAGGCACTAATGTCCACTTTTTCCAGCCTTTTGTGAGGAATTTATGCTGCCCAGGGTGCCCCCCCCCGTGCCCTGCACCCTGCAGTGCCTGTGTTTGTGTGGGAGCATGGCGCGCAGCGTTCCGCTCGCTGCTCGGTACCTCAGAATGCCATCACTGGAGAAGAAGTCTTCTGTTCTTCTGCTACTCACCTGTCTTCTGGCTCTGTAAGGGGGTGACGGCAGGCTGCGGGAGTGTGCATCTAGGCGTACCCAGCGATCAGCACCCTCAGGAGCTAATGGTGTCCTGTCAGCCTGAAGCAGAGCCATTGAACTCACTAGAAGTTGGTCATACTTCTCTCCCCTAAGTCCCACGAAGCAGGGAGACTGTTGCCAGCAGCCTCCCTGAAAATAAAAAAAACTAACAAGTCTTTTCAGAGAAACTCAGTAGAGCTCCCCTGTAGTGCATCCAGTATCACTGCGCACAATACTAAAACTGGAGTCTAGAGGAGGGGCATAGAGGGAGGAGACAGTTCACACCCTTTGAAAGTCTTAAAGTGCCCATGTCTCCTGCGGATCCCGTCTATACCCCATGGTTCTTAATGTGACCCCAGCATCATCTAGGACGTATGAGAAAACAAATAACGCACACATGAGGAGGAGAGAACTAAGGAAGCTATAAGGAGAAGAGGGGAGGGAGGGGGGGTTGAAAGGTAAGGTAGTAAAGGCATATTGGATAAACTACAACCTTATACATATTCATTAATGTACCAGTAGTTAGAAGTAGAAGAGCTCTAACAGAAACCACAAAGCTTATCTAAAGCCACACCACACTGGATATGCCCAATCTCATTTGATTTTTGAAGCAAAGCAGTATTGGACTTTGTTAATACATGGATGGGAGACTGCTTGGTAGTATCAGATTCTTTAGGTGTTTTTAAACTACCAACACCATTTTCTTGGTACATTTAATTTTTACATGTATTCTTTTATGTACCAGAAGTTAGAAGTAGAAGAGCTGTAATAAAAACCACCAGCTCATCTACAGCCACAGCACACTGGATTTGCCCAATCTCTCCTGATCATGGAAGCTGAGCAGTGTTGGTCCTGGTTTTAGTACTTGGATGGGAGACCACCAGGAAATACCAGGAGCTGTGTGTATTTTTACAATACTAACAACGTTCTCTTGATGCATTCCATTTTGAAACATTGGGGCAGATCTATTAAGCCTTTTGAACTGATAAAGTGCAAGGTGATAAAGTACCAGCCAGTCAGCTCCTAACTGTCATTTTTCAAACCCAGTCTGTGACATGGCAATTAGGAGCTGATTGGCTGGTACTTTATCACCATGCAAATTATCATTTCACCAGGTTTAATAAATCGTCCGCTTACTCATTTATGTACGAGTAGTTAGAAGTAGAAGAACTCTAACAGAAACCACTAAGCTCATCTACAGCCACACCACACTGTATATGCCCAATATCACCTGATCTTAGGCCTGGTTTGTTCTTGGATGTGAGACCACCTGGGAATACCAGGTGCTGTAGGTAGTTTTATACTACCAACACCGTTCTCTTGATGCATTCTATTTTGAAACTTATTCATTGATGTACCAGTAGTTAGAAGTAGAAGTTAGAAACAGCAAAAATCATCTACAGTCGCATAACATTGGATATGTCCAATCTCATCTGATGTTGGAAGCTAAGCAGTGTTGTGCCTGGTTAGTTTTTGGATTTCAGGTCCTGCCTTCTGGTTTGGCCACGGCACCTCGGAAATTCACCAAGGTCATGGCCGTGATGACGACCCTTCACCATCGGTGGACCAGGGAGGAATCTCTCCTCCCGATAAACATTCTGGAATTGCAGGAAGTGTTCAATTCATTGACACTGGCCCTGCCTCTAGTACAGAACAGGCCTGTTCAAGTACAATCGGACAACGCCACCACGGTAGTGTACACAAATCATCAAGGCGGCACTCGAAATTGCATAGCAAAGCTGGAAGTATCAAAAATCCTCAGTTGGGTAGAACGTCATCTGCCAGCAATATCGGCAGTGTTCATTCCGGAGTCCTCAACTGGGAAGCGGATTTCCTCAGTCGTCAGGACGTTCACGCTGGAGAGTGGAGAGGCCGCAGCAGAAATGTCTGCACTGGTGTCAGTAGGTGACTGAGGCAGGGATGACTGGGAGATAGTGGGTAACTGAAGCATGTATGAGTGGGAGATAGTGGGTGACTGAGGCCGGGGTGACTGGGAGATAGTCAGTGACTAAGGCAGGGGTGATAGGGTGATTTGACTGTTCCCAAGATGCTCAGCGCCCCCTGCTCTATAACCTCGCTTCCATGAACAGGGAGCTCAGTTTGTAGTTGGTGCCTTCAGTAGCAGGCCACTTAACAGGGGGCTGCCTCAGGCAGCCTATTCTTAGCTATTAATTTTGACAAGAAAAGAAGAACTTTTTTTATAAGAATCTACAAGGGCTGCAGCAGGCTAGGTCTAATAGACATATTTACTGCAGCTCCATCACTCCCAGCGGCGCAGTATACTCCCGTGCCCTGGTTGCTGGGTCACTGCAGCGGAGGCTCCGGTTTCTTCCTAAGGTCAGTCACACACACACCGCCCTCCGGGATCACGAGGCCGCTGATGAAAGGGAGGTAAGGGGCTTCTGTGCCCACACTATACCGAGATCCAGCGTGGCTGTAGGGGGCGGGCCGTGTGCGCACTGGCGTGGACACTGATTACTGGGCAGCCACCAGGGACAGTTAAGGAGCACAGCTCTGGGGGGTTTTCTCCTATATTAACCCCATTTTGTACTACCTGCAGTGCATTGTGATAGGTAATAGAGCCTGATTCAGGTTGGATTGTAATCGCAATAAGCAATCCAACTGCAAAAATTGCTAAGAGCATACGCATGCGCCTGCATTTTCTGTGGCACCCTGCAGATAATGCGATCACCTCTGACTGTCAATCGGTGCGGGGGGGGTGGGGGTCAGCAACAATCCATTTCAAAGTCGGAGATGGAGCGGTGCAGGGGCAGGGCTACAAAATGGGGTCGGCAACGGAGAAACAGGAGGCGTGGTCAGAGCGGCTGCATGACATCACATGCAGCCGCTGCGATCACAAAAATGGTGGCGGCTTCCTGCGCACACGTACAGTCTGCACCAACAGGAGGCTAACCCATTTTTTATGATCACGCTGAACTGCACTGAGACTGCAATTTCAGCGTGGTCAAGAAGGGAGGCAGCATGCTGGGTGGCCATGCCCTGTTATGGGTGGCCCCAGCATGCGAACCAAAGGATTGCAAATTCTGTTACTTAGCAGAATTTGCAATCCTTACTGAATTAGGCCCATTGATTACAAAATTGTAAACAATATTTGAAGTTTTTCTTCAGGGACTAACACAAAAGATGCTTGGGGCTACTAACACATGGGTAAGCCACGTAAAGCTTCCCATGGGTCAGTGGCATCACAACAGGGTTGCGGCACACACCCGAGTGTCACCCGCCAAGGGGGGTGACACCAAAGTGCAGGCTCTTCTTCAGTGACAGAATATGGGTGTTTCACTGTGACATTACGTGCAACACCCAGTTTCTGTCACTGTGCAGGAGCCAGCACCACTCACACACTAGTCCCCGGGTGCAGCCCCCAACCCCCGGGATACCCGGAGCTACAATATGGTGATTCAGGCCACGCCCCTACCTATGAGACCATGCCTCCTTTTTACCATTGCGCTGCTTATCTGCGCGCACTGCATTACAATCTCCTTCGCCACCTCTCTGGGTGTCACCAGTGATAGTGACACCTCTGCCATGCTTGTAGCAGCTGGTCCTAAGATCTACGCCTCCAGCCCTGAGTGTTTGCCCATGTGACTTGTTGATCATCATAGCGAAGCAGATGCTTACAGAAAACTGCAGGGGCTTAGATTGAAAAGAAAAACATTGATGAACCCATCATTTCAGCGACAGGGTCTGCCACACGACTGACTGAAATGACTGGTTGGTTTGTGCCCCCACCAAAAAAGAATCAATCAATCAATCAATCAATCAATCAATCTCTCCTTGCACAAACTGGCTCTACAGAGGCAAGATGTCCACCTCATCATCCTCCGATTCCTCACCCCTTTCACTGTGTACACCCCCCTCCTCACAGATTATTAATTCGTCCCCACTGGAATCCACCATCTCAGATCCCTGTGTACTTTCTGGAGGCAATTGCTGGTGAATGTCTCCACGGAGGAATTGATTATAATTCATTTTGATGATCATCATCTTCTCCACATTTTCTGGAAGTAACCTCGTACGCCGATTGCTGACAAGGTGAGCGGCTGCACTAAACACTCTTTTGGAGTACACACTGGAGGCAGGGCAACTTAGGTAGAATAAAGCCAGTTTGTGCAAGGGCCTCCAAATTGCCTCTTTTTCCTGCCAGTATACATACTGACGTGCCTACCTGGATGCAGTCACTCATATAATTCTCCACCATTCTTTCAAAGGTGACAGAATCATATGCAGTGACAGTAGACGACATGTCAGTAATCGTTGCCAGGTCCTTCAGTCCGGACCAGATGTCAGCACTCACTCCAGACTGCCCTGCATCACCGCCAGCGGGTGGGCTCGGAATTCTTAGCCTTTTCCTCGCACCCCCAGTTGCGGGAGAATGTGAAGGAGGAGCTGTTGACGGGTCACGTTCCGCTTGACTTGACAATTTTCTCACCAGCAGGTCTTTGAACCTCTGCAGACTTGTGTCTGCCGGAAAGAGAGATACAATGTAGGTTTTAAATCTAGGATCGAGCACGGTGGCCAAAATGTAGTGCTCTGATTTCAACAGATTGAATCCTGGTTAAGCGAATTAAGGGCTCCATCCACAAGTCCCACATGCCTAGTGGAATCGCTCTGTTTTAGCTCCTCCTTCAATGTCTCCAGCATTATTTTGCAAAAGCCTGATGAGGGAAATGACCTGACTCAGGCTGGCAGTGTCTGAACTGACTTCACGTGTGGCAAGTTCAAAGGGTTGCAGAACCTTGCACAACGTTGAAATCATTCTCCACTGCGCTTGAGTCAGGTGCATTCCCCCTCCTTTGCCTATTTCGTGGGCAGATGTATAGGCTTGAATGGCCTTTTGCTGCTCCTCCATCCTCTGAAGCATATAGAGGGTTGAATTCCACCTCGTTACCACCTCTTGCTTCAGATGATGGCAGGACAGGTTCAGGAATGTTTATTGGTGCTCCAGTCTTCGACATGCGGTGGCTGAAGGCAGAAAGTGGCCCGCAATTCTTCGGGCCACCGACAGCATCTCTTGCACGCCCCTGTCGTTTTTAAATAATTCTGCACCACCAAATTAAATGTATGTGCAAAACATGGGACGTGCTGGAATTTGCCCAGATGTAATGCACGCACAATATTGGTGGCGTTGTCCGATGTCACAAATCCCCAGGAGAGTCCAATTGGGGTAAGCCATTCTGCGATGATGTTCCTCAGTTTCCGTAAGAGGTTGTCAGCTGTGTGCCTCTTATGGAAAGCGGTGATACAAAGCGTAGCCTGCCTAGGAACGAGTTGGCATTTGCGAGATGCTGCTACTGGTGCCGCCGCTGCTGTTCTTGCTGCGGGGGGCAATACATCTACCCAGTGGGCTGTCACAGTCATATAGTCCTGAGTCTGCCCTGCTCCACTTAACCACAGACAAGTGGACATTGGGTACAACTGCATTTTTTAGGACACTGGTGACTCTTTTTCTGAGGTCTGTGTACATTTTCGGTATCGCCTGCCTAGAGAAATGGAACCTAGAGGGTATTTGGTACCGGGGACACAGTACCTCAATCAAGTCTCTAGTTGCCTCTAAATTAACGATGGATACTGGAACCACGTTTCTCACCACCCAGGCTGACAAGACCTGATTTATCCGCTTTGCAGCAGGATGACTGCTGTGATATTTCATCTTCCTCGCAAAGGACTGTTGGACAGTCAATTGCTTACTGGAAGTAGTACAAGTGGTCTTCCGACTTCCCCTCTGGGATGACGATCGACTCCCAGCAGCAACAACAGCAGCGCCAGCAGCAGTAGGCGTTACACTCAAGGATGCATCGGAGGAATCCCAGGCAGGAGAGGACTCGTCAGACTTGCCAGTGACATGGCCTGCAGGACTATTGGCTCTCCTGTCTAAGGAGGAAATTGACACTGAGGGAGTTGGTGGTGTGGTTTGCAGGAGCTTGGTTACAAGAGGAAGGGATTTAGTGGTCAGTGGACTGCTTCCGCTGTCATCCAAAGTTTTTGAACTTGTCACTGACTTATGATGAATGCGCTGCAGGTGTCGTATAAGAGGGAGAACACATATTTTCAGATGAACATGGGAGGGCAGAAGGCTGCCTAATACTGAAGCACCCCCAAACAACAAACCAAATGCAACAACTAGTGCAAGCATTCCTGGGGGAAGGCCTGCAGCAGATGGATTTGCATATGGTGATGTCATCCAAGCAGTGGGTCAAAGTTGGCTTCAACCCTCGTCTGCATATGAAAAGAAAAAAGGGATGTGCAGGGCATGGCGGCCTTTTGCGGCGCTTGGATGACCACTAATTCACATTAAACACCTCCACCCTCCTTCGGTGTGGGGCTCATGTTGGCTATGCCCCAGCCCCTGAAGCATTCAAGCTGATTTCTTGCAGCAGCTGGGCACTGTAACAGCTCCAGAGCTGCTCTGTAAAGCATGTAAAAGGGTGAGGGCCCTGCAGCACTACCTGTAGTTTGCATTGACGTTGGAAGGCACAAAGTAAGCAGACAGGAGAGGTCATAATAGTGCGCAAGGGCATAGAAGGGAGCGGCTCAAGAAAAGAGAAGTGGAAACAGACAGCAAACTAGGCTGGAGAGAGACCTGAGACAAAGAGATCTGAATTATACGAGAGCCGACCAGGGGAAACACAAATTATGCAGTCAAGTTTCTTACATTTGGGGAAATCGCAAGAGCAGCACACCCAGAGTGCAATGGGTGAGCCTTGCCCTGGGAGAAGCACCTTCATGATCATAGTATCTCACCTGGCAGGTAAGTAGGAGTTGGGCTAGAGCTAGGTAGGGTCGCTGCTCGGGCACTTCCCTGTCAAGTGAAGGAGATCCAACTGAGTCAGCAGAAGGGAACTCTCGAAAGAAGAACAAGGCTAGAGGAAGATCTGAGACAAAGAAATCTGACTTTTACCAGAGCTGACCAGAGGAAAGCACAAACACAGTCCCTCACTACCACAAATAATGCAGTCCAGTTTCCCACATTTGGGGAAATCACAGGGGTCAGCATACCCAGAATGCAATGAATGAACCTCACCCTGGGATAACAGTCTTCATTACCATGATATCTCCTATGCAAAATAAGTATGATTTGGGATAGGGCTGGGGAGGGCCGCTGCTCAGGCACATCTCTGTCAAGTAAAGGAGATTCAACTGAGGCAGCACAAGGGAACTCTCATCTGGGGACAACAACTGCAGGGAGAACACATATTTTCAGATGAACATGGGAGGGCAGAAGGCTGCCTAATACTGAAGCACCCCCAAACAACAAACCAAATGCAACAACTAGTACAAGCATTCCTGGGGGAAGGTCTGCAGAAGACGGATTTGCATACAGTGATGTCATCCAAGCAGTGGGCAAAAGTTGGCTGGAACCCTCATCTGCATATGAAAAGAGAAAAGGGGTATGCAGGGAATGGCGGCCTTTTGCGGCGCTTGGATGACCCTTAGTTCACATTAAACACCCCCACCATCCTTCGGTGTGGGGCTCATGTTGGCAATGCCCCAGCCCCTGAAGCATTCACGCTGATTTCTTGCAGCAGCTTGGCACTGTAACAGCTCCAGAGCTGCTCTGTAATGCAAGTAAAATTTTGTGGGCCCTGCAGCACTACCTGTAGTTTGCATTGTGCATTGGAAGGCACAAAGTAAGCAGACAGGAGGAGAAGTCAGGATAGTGCACAAGGGTATAGAAGGGAGGGGCTCAAAAAAAAAGAAGTGGAAACAGACTGCAAACTAGGCTGGAGAGAGACCTGAGACAAAGAGATCTGAATTATATGAAAGCCGACCAGTGGAAACACAAATTATGCAGTCAAGTTTCCCACATTTGGGGAAATCACAGGGGCAGCACACCCAGAGTGCAATGGGTGAGCCTTGCCCTGGGAGAAGCACCTTCATGATCATAGTATCTCACCTGGCAGGTAAGTAGGAGTTGGGCTAGAGCTGGGGAGGGTCGCTGCTTGGGCACCCCCCTGTCAAGTAAAGGAGATCCAACTGAGGCAGCACAAGGGAACTCTCGAAAGAAGAACAAGGCTAGAGGAAGATCTGAGACAAAGAAATCTGACTTTTACCAGAGCTGACCAGAGGAAAGCACAAACACAGTCCCCCACTACCACAAATAATGCAGTCAAGTTTCCCACATTTGGGGAAATCACAGGGGTCAGCATACCCAGAATGCAATGAATGAACCTCACCCTGGGAGAACAATCTTCATGACCATGGTTTCTCCTATGCAAAATAAGTATGATTTGGGATAGGGCTGGGGAGGGCCGCTGCTCAGGCACATCTCTGTCAAGTAAAGAAGATTCAACTGAGGCAGCACAAGGGAACTCTCATCTGGGGACAACAACTGCAGGGAGAACACATATTTTCAGATGAACATGGGAGGGCAGAAGGCTGTCTAATACTGAAGCACCCCCAAACAACAAACCAAATGCAACAACTAGTGCAAGCATTCCTGGGGGAAGGCCTGCAGCAGATGGATTTGCATATGGTGATGTCATCCAAGCAGTGGGTCAAAGTTGGCTTCAACCCTCGTCTGCATATGAAAAGAGAAAAGGGGCGTGCAGGGCATGGCGGCCTTTTGCGGCGCTTGGATGACCCCTAGTTCGCATTAAACACCTCCACCCTCCTTCGGTGTGGGGCTCATGTTGGCTATGCCCCAGCCCCTGAAGCATTCAAGCTGATTTCTTGCAGAAGCTGGGCACTGTAACAGCTCCAGAGCTGCTCTGTATGGCAAGTAAAAGGGTGTGGGCCCTGCAGCACTACCTGTAGTTCGCATTGTGCATTGGAAGGCACAAAGTAAGCAGATGGGAGAAGTCAGGATAGTGCGCAAGGGCATAGAAGGGAGCGGCTCAAGAAAAGAGAAGTGGAAACAGACAGCAAACTAGGCTGGAGAGCTCTTCTGTCTATATTTTGCAAACCTGCTCTTGTCCTCTCCAGCTGCTCCATGTAGATTTGACGTCTGGAAAGGTGCATAACCCACTGACAAGCAGGCACACTCCTGCATGAGTTTTCTCTCTCACTAGCTGGATGATACACAATCATTTGCATGTGCTCCACCTTCGACACACCACCCACCCAACCACCCAGTGACCAGAGCCACCCACAAGCCAACTGGCTCCGTGATTTAATTTGCACAGTGTAGTCATCCAGGCAGCATGTCCTTCTCAATGGAAGGATCTCTGGTTCCATGGAATCTTCCACATTGGAATGCTGCGGAATAAAAAGGATTTAAATATTCAGCTTGCTAGCATTCAATGTACCTGCGGCTTGGCTTTAGCACATTGGTCTTCATCCTGTGGCCCTCCAGCTGCTGTGAAACTACACATCCCAGCATGCCCTGCCACATTTTTGCTATTAAGGTATGCTAAAACTGAGGCAGGGCATGCTGGGATGTGTAGTTCCACAGCAGCTGGAGGGTCGCAGGTTGAAGACCCATGTTCTAGCATGCCTGTTCTATGATGCATGTACCGTGATGTCACAATCAGCTTGGAATGGGGTGTCTAGCAGGCATTTGCTGACAGCCACTTGAGGGAGACACACATCAGGAGATGCAGCATATCGGAGGTCTTCGATGCCTTTCCAGCAAATGCACACCACCTGCTGCTGGTCTGGACACAAAACAATGCCCACAATCGAAGTCCCAAAATGCCCAACTACAGGATTCATGTAAGTAGTGAATTTAGGAATGAATTTAGAAGTAGGAAATTAAGTTAGTTCACAAGTACATTCAAATTCAGATCTAAAGTCTAGGTAGGCCTCACGTCCTGGCAGCCCCCAACACTTAAAAATGCCTTGATTAGAGGTAGATAATTAAATGTAGATAAAAAGTAGACACAAAATAAGACTCCACAGAGCAGTTATCAGGTGTCTTTATCAATTGTTGCATTTAAAAAATCAAGCAATTAGGGAACACAATGTTGCAACAATGTAACCCTATTTGCAAAATAGTACTAAATAAGTTTGTCGATGTAAGACATTTGCAAAGGCGCATCCAAAACACGCTGGAAAATGCAACTGAATCTGTTTTTGGAGGCTAGAATAGGAAATGTGCATCGGTCCTACAAGTTCTGAAAGCTCTTCTACCATCTCCCTTTTCTGAAAAGCCATTTAATATATGGTTCCCAGATAGGGGACATATCAGATATTGCCTTTCAAAAGCAGCAAATATCATACCACTTCTATTGCCATCAAAGATAAACATTGATTGTTTTCAGATATTGGATTGAAAGAGCAGTCTTTATTGACATAAAGAAGCAAAAAAACATACATAAACATTACACACATAAGTACTGTGTTGTAGCACAGATAAAACACAATACAAATGCTGTCGGTATAGTACAGTTCAAGAACTACAGCACAGGCCAGCCTACACTATAAATCATGAACTGCACTATACATTTAAACAATACAATAATACAACAGTTAATAAGGCTATGGGTGTGGAGTGTAAGAGGGTGAGGGAATCACAAGCCCGAAGCTTTATTGAAAGACAGACACATATAAAGGGAGGATTAATAAATACAAAGATTTCCTTTACTATAGAATGTAGTCCAATCCGGTCTTTCAACTCTTCCACAACTTAAAAACGGATAGTGTTCCCAAGCCTTCCATCCTGGAATATCTTCAGTCTCTCGCCAATGAAGAAAACAATCCCTCCAGCAGACTCTTCAACCACGATACAAGATCACAGCCAAAAGGGCGAGAAGCAACTACACTTGCGTTTAACCAAAATAGCTAAAACTTAGTGGAGGAAAGTGCAGTGCACCAAAACATAAGCTGACACAATCATGGAGAATGCCCAGCATATATGCTCTTCTATCTATATTTTGCAAACCTGCTCTTGTCCCCTCCAGCTGCAACATGTAGATTTGACGTCTGGCAAGGTGCATAACCCACTGACAAGCAGGCACACTCCTGCATGAGTTTTCACTCTCACTAGCTGGATGATACACATTCATTTGCATGTGCTCCACCTCCGACACACCGCCCACCCAACCACCCAGTCACCAGAGCCACCCACAAGCCAACTGGCTCCGTGACTTAATTTGCACAGTGCAGTCATCCAGGCAGCATGTCCTTCTCAATGGAATAATCTCTGGTTCCATGGAATCTTCCGCATTGGAATGCTGCGGAACAAAAAGGATTTAAACATTCAGCTTGCTAGCATTCAATGTACCTGTGGCTTGGCTCTAGCACATGGGTCTTCATCCTGTGGCCCTCCAGCTGCTGTGAAACTACACATCCCAGCATGCCCTGCCACAGTTTTGCTATTAAGGTATGCTAAAACTGAGGCAGGGCATGCTGGGATGTGTAGTTCCACAGCAGCTGGAGGGTCGCAGGTTGAAGACCCATGTTCTAGCATGCCTGTTCTATGATGCATGTGCCGTGATGTCACAATCAGCTTGGAATGGGGTGTCTAGCAGGTATTTGCTGACAGCCACTTGAGGTAGACACACATCAGGAGATGCAGCATATCGGAGGTCTTCGATGCCTTTCCAGCAAATGCACACCACCTGCTGCTGGTCTGGACACAAAACAATGCCCACAATCGAAGTCCCAAAATGCCCAACTACAGGATTCATGTAAGTAGTGAATTTAGGAATGAATTTAGAAGTAGGAAATTAAGTTAGTTCACAAGTACATTCAAATTCAGATCTAAAGTCTAGGTAGGCCTCACGTCCTGGCAGCCCCCAGCACTTAAAAATGCCTTGATTAGAGGTAGAGAATTAAATGTAGATAAAAAGTAGACACAACATAAGACTCCACAGAGCAGTTATCAGGTGTCTTTATCAATTGTTGCATTTAAAAAATCAAGCAATTAGGGAACACAATGTTGCTACAATGTAACCCTATTTGCAAAATAGTACTAAATAAGTTTGTCGATGTAAGACATTTGCAAAGGCGCATCCAAAACACGCTGGAAAATGCAACTGAATCTGTTTTTGGAGGCTAGAATAGGAAATGTGCATCGGTCCTACAAGTACTGAAAGCTCTTCTACCATCTCCTTTTTCTGAAAAGCCATTTAATATATGGTTCCCAGATAGGGGACATATCAGATATTGCCTTTCAAAAGCAGCAAATATCATACCACTTCTATTGCCATCAAAGATAAACATTGATTGTTTTCAGATATTGGATTGAAAGAGCAGTCTTTATTGACATAAAGAAGCAAAAAAACATACATAAACATTACACACATAAGTACTGTGTTGTAGCACAGATAAAACACAATACAAATGCTGTCGGTATAGTACAGTTCAAGAACTACAGCACAGGCCAGCCTACACTATAAATCATGAACTGCACTATACATTTAAACAATACAATAATACAACAGTTAATAAGGCTATGGGTGTGGAGTGTAAGAGGGTGAGGGAATCACAAGCCCGAAGCTTTATTGAAAGACAGACACATATAAAGGGAGGATTAATAAATACAAAGATATCCTTTACTATAGAATGTAGTCCAATCCGGTCTTTCAACTCTTCCACAACTTAAAAACGGATAGTGTTCCCAAGCCTTCCATCCTGGAATATCTTCAGTCTCTCGCCAATGAAGAAAACAATCCCTCCAGCAGACTCTTCAACCACGATACAAGATCACAGACAAAAGGGCGAGAAGCAACTACACTTGCGTTTAACCAAAATAGCTAAAACTTAGTGGAGGAAAGTGCAGTGCACCAAAACATAAGCTGACACAATCATGGAGAATGCCCAGCATATATGCTCTTCTATCTATATTTTACAAACCTGCTCTTGTCCCCCCCAGCTGCTCCATGTAGATTTGACGTCTGGCAAGGTGCATAACCCACTGACAAGCAGGCACACTCCTGCATGAGTTTTCACTCTCACTAGCTGGATGATACACATTCATTTGCATGTGCTCCACCTCCGACACACCGCCCACCCAACCACCCAGTCACCAGAGCCACCCACAAGCCAACTGGCTCCGTGATTTAATTTGCACAGTGCAGTCATCCAGGCAGCATGTCCTTCTCAATGGAATAATCTCTGGTTCCATGGAATCTTCCGCATTGGAATGCTGCGGAATAAAAAGGATTTAAATATTCAGCTTGCTAGCATTCAATGTACCTGCGGCTTGGCTTTAGCACATTGGTCTTCATCCTGTGGCCCTCCAGCTGCTGTGAAACTACACATCCCAGCATGCCCTGCCACATTTTTGCTATTAAGGTATGCTAAAACTGAGGCAGGGCATGCTGGGATGTGTAGTTCCACAGCAGCTGGAGGGTCGCAGGTTGAAGACCCATGTTCTAGCATGCCTGTTCTATGATGCATGTACCGTGATGTCACAATCAGCTTGGAATGGGGTGTCTAGCAGGCATTTGCTGACAGCCACTTGAGGGAGACACACATCAGGAGATGCAGCATATCGGAGGTCTTCGATGCCTTTCCAGCAAATGCACACCACCTGCTGCTGGTCTGGACACAAAACAATGCCCACAATCGAAGTCCCAAAATGCCCAACTACAGGATTCATGTAAGTAGTGAATTTAGGAATGAATTTAGAAGTAGGAAATTAAGTTAGTTCACAAGTACATTCAAATTCAGATCTAAAGTCTAGGTAGGCCTCACGTCCTGGCAGCCCCCAGCACTTAAAAATGCCTTGATTAGAGGTAGATAATTAAATGTAGATAAAAAGTAGACACAAAATAAGACTCCACAGAGCAGTTATCAGGTGTCTTTATCAATTGTTGCATTTAAAAAATCAAGCAATTAGGGAACACAATGTTGCAACAATGTAACCCTATTTGCAAAATAGTACTAAATAAGTTTGTCGATGTAAGACATTTGCAAAGGCGCATCCAAAACACGCTGGAAAATGCAACTGAATCTGTTTTTGGAGGCTAGAATAGGAAATGTGCATCGGTCCTACAAGTACTGAAAGCTCTTCTACCATCTCCCTTTTCTGAAAAGCCATTTAATATATGGTTCCCAGATAGGGGACATATCAGATATTGCCTTTCAAAAGCAGCAAATATCATACCACTTCTATTGCCATCAAAGATAAACATTGATTGTTTTCAGATATTGGATTGAAAGAGCAGTCTTTATTGACATAAAGAAGCAAAAAAACATACATAAACATTACACACATAAGTACTGTGTTGTAGCACAGATAAAACACAATACAAATGCTGTCGGTATAGTACAGTTCAAGAACTACAGCACAGGCCAGCCTACACTATAAATCATGAACTGCACTATACATTTAAACAATACAATAATACAACAGTTAATAAGGCTATGGGTGTGGAGTGTAAGAGGGTGAGGGAATCACAAGCCCGAAGCTTTATTGAAAGACAGACACATATAAAGAGAGGATTAATAAATACAAAGATATCCTTTACTATAGAATGTAGTCCAATCCGGTCTTTCAACTCTTCCACAACTTAAAAACGGATAGTGTTCCCAAGCCTTCCATCCTGGAATATCTTCAGTCTCTCGCCAATGAAGAAAACAATCCCTCCAGCAGACTCTTCAACCACGATACAAGATCACAGCCAAAAGGGCGAGAAGCAACTACACTTGCGTTTAACCAAAATAGCTAAAACTTAGTGGAGGAAAGTGCAGTGCACCAAAACATAAGCTGACACAATCATGGAGAATGCCCAGCATATATGCTCTTCTATCTATATTTTGCAAACCTGCTCTTGTCCCCTCCAGCTGCAACATGTAGATTTGACGTCTGGCAAGGTGCATAACCCACTGACAAGCAGGCACACTCCTGCATGAGTTTTCACTCTCACTAGCTGGATGATACACATTCATTTGCATGTGCTCCACCTCCGACACACCGCCCACCCAACCACCCAGTCACCAGAGCCACCCACAAGCCAACTGGCTCCGTGACTTAATTTGCACAGTGCAGTCATCCAGGCAGCATGTCCTTCTCAATGGAATAATCTCTGGTTCCATGGAATCTTCCGCATTGGAATGCTGCGGAACAAAAAGGATTTAAACATTCAGCTTGCTAGCATTCAATGTACCTGTGGCTTGGCTCTAGCACATGGGTCTTCATCCTGTGGCCCTCCAGCTGCTGTGAAACTACACATCCCAGCATGCCCTGCCACAGTTTTGCTATTAAGGTATGCTAAAACTGAGGCAGGGCATGCTGGGATGTGTAGTTCCACAGCAGCTGGAGGGTCGCAGGTTGAAGACCCATGTTCTAGCATGCCTGTTCTATGATGCATGTGCCGTGATGTCACAATCAGCTTGGAATGGGGTGTCTAGCAGGTATTTGCTGACAGCCACTTGAGGTAGACACACATCAGGAGATGCAGCATATCGGAGGTCTTCGATGCCTTTCCAGCAAATGCACACCACCTGCTGCTGGTCTGGACACAAAACAATGCCCACAATCGAAGTCCCAAAATGCCCAACTACAGGATTCATGTAAGTAGTGAATTTAGGAATGAATTTAGAAGTAGGAAATTAAGTTAGTTCACAAGTACATTCAAATTCAGATCTAAAGTCTAGGTAGGCCTCACGTCCTGGCAGCCCCCAGCACTTAAAAATGCCTTGATTAGAGGTAGAGAATTAAATGTAGATAAAAAGTAGACACAACATAAGACTCCACAGAGCAGTTATCAGGTGTCTTTATCAATTGTTGCATTTAAAAAATCAAGCAATTAGGGAACACAATGTTGCTACAATGTAACCCTATTTGCAAAATAGTACTAAATAAGTTTGTCGATGTAAGACATTTGCAAAGGCGCATCCAAAACACGCTGGAAAATGCAACTGAATCTGTTTTTGGAGGCTAGAATAGGAAATGTGCATCGGTCCTACAAGTACTGAAAGCTCTTCTACCATCTCCTTTTTCTGAAAAGCCATTTAATATATGGTTCCCAGATAGGGGACATATCAGATATTGCCTTTCAAAAGCAGCAAATATCATACCACTTCTATTGCCATCAAAGATAAACATTGATTGTTTTCAGATATTGGATTGAAAGAGCAGTCTTTATTGACATAAAGAAGCAAAAAAACATACATAAACATTACACACATAAGTACTGTGTTGTAGCACAGATAAAACACAATACAAATGCTGTCGGTATAGTACAGTTCAAGAACTACAGCACAGGCCAGCCTACACTATAAATCATGAACTGCACTATACATTTAAACAATACAATAATACAACAGTTAATAAGGCTATGGGTGTGGAGTGTAAGAGGGTGAGGGAATCACAAGCCCGAAGCTTTATTGAAAGACAGACACATATAAAGGGAGGATTAATAAATACAAAGATATCCTTTACTATAGAATGTAGTCCAATCCGGTCTTTCAACTCTTCCACAACTTAAAAACGGATAGTGTTCCCAAGCCTTCCATCCTGGAATATCTTCAGTCTCTCGCCAATGAAGAAAACAATCCCTCCAGCAGACTCTTCAACCACGATACAAGATCACAGACAAAAGGGCGAGAAGCAACTACACTTGCGTTTAACCAAAATAGCTAAAACTTAGTGGAGGAAAGTGCAGTGCACCAAAACATAAGCTGACACAATCATGGAGAATGCCCAGCATATATGCTCTTCTATCTATATTTTACAAACCTGCTCTTGTCCCCCCCAGCTGCTCCATGTAGATTTGACGTCTGGCAAGGTGCATAACCCACTGACAAGCAGGCACACTCCTGCATGAGTTTTCACTCTCACTAGCTGGATGATACACATTCATTTGCATGTGCTCCACCTCCGACACACCGCCCACCCAACCACCCAGTCACCAGAGCCACCCACAAGCCAACTGGCTCCGTGATTTAATTTGCACAGTGCAGTCATCCAGGCAGCATGTCCTTCTCAATGGAATAATCTCTGGTTCCATGGAATCTTCCGCATTGGAATGCTGCGGAACAAAAATGATTTAAACATTCAGCTTGCTAGCATTCAATGTACCTGCGGCTTGGCTCTAGCACATGGGTCTTCATCCTGTGGCCCTCCAGCTGCTGTGAAACTACACATCCCAGCATGCCCTGCCACAGTTTTGCTATTAAGGTATGCTAAAACTGAGGCAGGGCATGCTGGTATATGTAGTTCCACAGCAGCTGGAGGGTCGCAGGTTGAAGACCCATATTCTAGCATGCCTGTTCTATGATGCATGTTCCGTGATGTCACAATCAGCTTGGAATGGGGTGTCTAGCATGCATTTGCTGACAGCCACTTGAGGGAGACACACATCAGGAGATGCAGCATATCGGAGGTCTTCGATGCCTTTCCAGCAAATGCACACCACCAGCTGCTGGTCTGGACACAAAACAATGCCCACAATTGAAGGCTCAAAATGCCCAACTTCAGGATTAATGTAAGTAGTGAATTTAGGAATGAATTTAGAAGTAGGAAATTAAGTTAGTTCACAAGTACATTCAAATTCAGATCTAAAGTCTAGGTAGGCCTCACGTCCTGGCAGCCCCCAGCATTTAAAAATGCCTTGATTAGAGGTAGGGAATTAAATGTAGATAAGAAGTAGACACAAAATAAGACTCCACAGAGCAATTATCAGGTGTCTTTATCAATTGTTGCATTTAAAAAAATCAAGCAATTAGGGAACACAATGTTGCGACAATGTAACCCTATTTGCAAAATAGTACTAAATAAGTTTGTCGATGTAAGACATTTGCAAAGGCGCAAACAAAACACGCTGGAAAATGCAACTGAATCTGTTTTTGGAGGTTAGAATAGATGCAGGATCAAGTAGCTCAATGGGTAGGGTATTTGATTAGAATTCAACAGGTTATAGGTTTGAATCCTGGGTATGATAGTTTGAGGTGTTATTTAATAAAGTATGTTTATATATTAGTCACATATGGCTTACTTGTACAAATGGCATGTCACCAGTTAGTGCTGACTGCTGATATGCCATTTGCACAAACACGCCATGTGTGACTGTATATGCATTTAAGGAAGGCACCCCGGCAATACCACAAACCATTGAGTGTCAAGTATACTAGATATATCTTCATATCCCATGTGCTTTCTCTGAGACCAATCTTGTTATGCCCCTTCCCCACAAGGCATGCGCCTTTTGTCCATATTGCAAAAATGGGGAGGGGGGGGGGGCATATAATTATCTGTCACAGGGCACCAAAAAGTCTAGTTATGGCTCTGGTATGCATTATGTAATCTGGCAGACCATATCTCCAACACTGGCTGGTTGGAAAAGAAATCCGGTTATCTATGTGAGCAAATGACCATCAACGATTTACTCTCAAACACTAGAAAATGGACAAAAATGGTCCCCTAAACAAATTGGTTAAATTTTGGGTTTAACCAATTTGTGTAATGACCATTTTTGACCACTTTTCTAGTGTTTGGGAGCAACTGGTTAATTGACATTTGCTCCTATACATTACCAGATTTTCATTCCATCCATCCAGACTGGATAGATAGCCTGACAGATAATTGTGTAGTGTACGCCCAGGATAACTGTCAGTTGTGCTTTCTTTTATGACGGCACATAAATGGGTGGGCAGATCCAGAGCAAGCACTGCCCACTCATGCATAGTTGTCAACTGATGTGAAGTTCCAGGGGGCAATCTCAGTTATAAAGAAAAGTATCTGGAAATTGTCCCTAGTTTAAAAAAAAATAAAAAAAAAATTGATCAACTCCATTTATTTAGTATGATATCCCAGGTGATAGGATGCCGGCAGTCAGAACAACATACTTTATTAAATAACACATCTCAAACTACCATACCCAGGATTCAAACCTATAATCTGTTGAATTCTAATCAAACACCCTACCTATTGAGCTATTTGATCCTGCATAAAAATTGTGAACATTATATTGGTACATTATATTGGTACTTTGAAAAAAAAAGTATCAGCATTACAACGCAGCAGATCCATGCAGTTTGCAGCCACACACTACATGTATCTGCTCAGCCACAATGCTGATTATTTCTTCACAAAGTACAAGGTGAGCTCCAAACAGAATTCTCTAGCTTAGAATTATGCCAAACCTAGAAGTCGGGCCCCCCACCCTGGGATCCCCCAGAGGGAGGCCTGCACCGTCATGCGGCAGGCTTGTCCGTTTTGGAAGCAGGCTGATGGGCAGCCCAGGCTTGCTTCAGTCTGGGCTTGGCAGGTCTGGAAGCATGAGCTTGCTTTGGGTATGCCTGACCTTGGGTACGCTTTACCTTGAGGATGAAAGGGCCAAGGGAAAGTACTTTTAGCCTTCTGCGTGGTAGGAGTCATACTAGGTTGGCAAGCTGTTTTAGCAGTAGCCAGATCAGCTACAATCTTATTGAGGTCTTCTCCAAAGAGAGTGTCTCCCTTGAAAGGAAGCACCTCCAGGGTTTTCTTGGAATCCATATCCACCGACCAGGATCTCAACCAGCTGTATAAAGTATTACCTTGGAACTGGCTCTCCACTCCCCATTATCTGGTTATCATGGCTTCCTCCGCCAGTGTCCAGACTCGCTTACTGAAGCTCGGCCACTTCTTCCTAGCAGCAGGCTCCTGGATCACTGGGCAGCAGAGGTGCTTGGGGGGGCGGAGCAATCAGGCAGGCAGTTGCAGTGCTGCCCAGCTATCTGTGGTGTGAGAAGAAGCAGGGGCACCCCACCGCTGGCAGTGCTGCAGCTAGCGGTGGTGGCAGCGGCGAGGCTGCTGGGCTGGGTCTTGAAAAAGGTGGAAAGAAGGGTGTTACGGCATGGAATGTACAAACTGCGAGACCTAGCTGGTAGCGCCTTTGTCTATTTAGTAGGAAGGGCACGTAACAGCCGGAGGGCAATGGAGGAAGCCCCTTTAGGGCTGGAGCCCGGCGGCAACTGACTCCGTTGTCTCTGGCAGTTCCGCCCCTGGACTAGAGGAATGGTCAAGAACATGGCAACATTTAATGCCAAAAAATGCAAAATCATACACGTCTCAAAAATACAAAGGCTAACTATAATATTAAGGGCATTATAATGGCAAGAGGAAAGCTATCTAAGTATTACTATTTCAGGTGAGCAATGTAACAAAGCAATAGGAAAGGCAAGTCAGATGCTTGTTTGCATAGGTAAAGAACCAGTAGCAGAAAAAAGTAATTCAGGTTGAGTATCCCATATCCAAATATTCCGAAATACGGAATATTCCGAAATACGGACTTTTTTGAGTGAGACTGAGATAGTGAAACCTTTGTTTTTTGATGGCTCAGTGTACACAAACTTTGTTTAATACTCAAAGTTATTAAAAATATTGTATTAAATGAACTTCAGACTGTGTGTATAAGGTGTATATGACACATAAATGAATTCTGTGAATGTACACACACTTTGTTTAATGCACAAAGTTATATAAAATATTGGCTAAAATGACCTTCAGGCTGTGTGTATATGGTATATATGAAACATAAATGCATTCTGTGCTTAAATTTAGGTCCCATCACCATAATATCTCGTTATGGTATGCAATTATTCCAAAATACAGAAAAATCCGGTATCCAAAATTCCTCTGGTCCCAAGCATTTTGGATAAGGGATACTCAACCTGTAATGCCACTGTATAGGTCCTTGGTACAGCCACATTTAGAATCCTGTGTTAAGTTCCAGAAGCCATATCTCAAGCGCCTTGAGTCCTGTTGGAGAAAGAGCACTATATAAATAAATAGTATCAAAATTTGTTTCACGGCACCCCTAGGCCAAAGTTGTTTTTATTGAGAAATTCAGAAAAAAATATAAAATTAAGTAAATTGTGTTTATAGCATGTCATCCTCAGGTTCAGTTATGTTGTGAGGGAATGGTTTTGCCAATTTAATAAAGTATAAAATAAGAATTTACTTACCGATAATTCTATTTCTCATAGTCCGTAGTGGATGCCGGGGACTCCGTAAGGACCATGGGGAATAGCGGCTCCGCAGGAGACTGGGCACATCTAAAGAAAGCTTTAGGACTAACTGGTGTGCACTGGCTCCTCCCCCTATGACCCTCCTCCAAGCCTCAGTTAGGATACTGTGCCCGGACGAGCGTACACAATAAGGAAGGATTTTGAATCCCGGGTAAGACTCATACCAGCCACACCAATCACACCGTATAACTTGTGATCTGAACCCAGTTAACAGTATGATAACAGAGGAGCCTCTGAAAAGATGGCTCCCAACAATAATAACCCGATTTTTGTAACAATAACTATGTACAAGTATTGCAGACAATCCGCACTTGGGATGGGCGCCCAGCATCCACTACGGACTATGAGAAATAGAATTATCGGTAAGTAAATTCTTATTTTCTCTAACGTCCTAAGTGGATGCTGGGGACTCCGTAAGGACCATGGGGATTATACCAAAGCTCCCAAACGGGCGGGAGAGTGCGGATGACTCTGCAGCACCGAATGAGAGAACTCCAGGTCCTCCTCAGCCAGGGTATCAAATTTGTAGAATTTAGCAAACGTGTTTGCCCCTGACCAAGTAGCTGCTCGGCAAAGTTGTAAAGCCGAGACCCCTCGGGCAGCCGCCCAAGATGAGCCCACTTTCCTTGTGGAACGGGCTTTTACAGATTTTAGCTGTGGCAGGCCTGCCACAGAATGTGCAAGCTGAATTGTACTACAAATCCAACGAGCAATAGTCTGCTTAGAAGCAGGAGCACCCAGCTTGTTGGGTGCATACAGGAGAAACAGCGAGTCAGATTTCCTGACTCCAGCCGTCCTGGAAACATATTTTCAGGGCCCTGACAACATCCAGCAACTTGGATTCCTCCAAGTCCCTAGTAGCCGCAGGCACCACAATAGGTTGGTTCAGGTGAAAACGCTGGAACCACCTTAGGGAGAAACTGAGGACGAGTCCTCAATTCCGCCCTGTCCGAATGGAAAATCAGATAAGGGCTTTTACAGGATAAAGCCGCCAATTCTGACACGCGCCTGGCCCAGGCCAGGGCCAACAGCATGACCACTTTCCATGTGAGATATTTTAACTCCACAGATTTAAGTGGTTCAAACCAATGTGACTTTTGGAACCCAAACTACATTGAGATCCCAAATTGCCACTGTAGGCACAAAAGGAGGCTGTATATGCAGTACCCCTTTTACAAACGTCTAAACTTCAGGGACTGAAGCTAGTTCTTTTTTGGAAGAAAATTGACAGGGCCGAAATCTGAACCTTAATGGACCCCAATTTCAGGCCCATAGACACTCCTGTTTGCAGGAAATGTAGGAATCGACCCAGTTGAATTTCCTCCGTCGGGCCTTACTGGCCTCGCACTACGCAACATATTTTCGCCAATTGCGGTGATAATGTTTTTGCGGTTACATCCTTCCTGGCTTTAGATCAGGATATGGATGACTTCATCCGGAATGCCTTTTTTCCTTCAGGATCCGGTGTTCAACCGGCATGCCGTCAAACGCAGCCGCGGTAAGTCTTGGAACAGACAGGGTCCTTGCTGGAGCAGGTCCCTTCTTAGAGGTAGAGGCCACGGATCCTCCGTGAGCATCTCTTGAAGTTCCGGTTACCAAGTCCTTCTTGGCCAATCCGGAGCCACGAATATAGTGCTTTCTCCTCTCCATCTTATCAATCTCAGTACCTTGGGTATGAGAGGCAGAGGAGGGAACACATACACTGACTGGTACACCCACGGTGTTACCAGAGCGTCTACAACTATTGCCTGAGGGTCTCTTGACCTGGCGCAATACCTGTCGAGTTTTTTAATCATGTGGACGACTTCTGGGTGAAGTCCCCACTCTTCCGGGTGGAGGTCGTGCTGAGGAAGTCTGCTTCCCAGTTGTCCACTCCCGGAATGAATACTGTTGACAGTGCTATCACATGATTTTCCGCCCAGCGAAGAATCCCTGCAGCTTCTGCCATTGCCCTCCTGCTTCTTGTGCCACCCTGTCTGTTTACGTGGGTGACTGCCATGATGTTGTCCGACTGGATCAACACCGGCTGACCTTGAAGCAGAGGTCTTGCTAAGCTTAGAGCATTGTAAATGGCCCTTAGCTTCAGGATATTTATGTGAAGTGATGTATCCAGGCTTGACCCTAAGCCCTGGATATTCCTTCCCTGTGTGACTGCTCCCCAGCCTCGCAGGCTGGCATCCGTGGTCACCAGGACCCAGTCCTGAATGCCGAATCTGCGGCCCCCTAGAAGATGAGCACTCTGCAACCACCACAGGATGGATACCCTTGTCCTTGGTGACAGGGTTATCCGCTGATGCATCTGAAAATGCGACCCGGACCATTTTTCCAGTAGGTTCCACTGGAAAGTTCTTGCGTGGAATCTAACGAATGGGATTGCTTCGTAGGAAGCCACCATTTTTACCCAGAACCCTTGTGCATTGATGCACTGAGACTTGGTTCGGTTTTAGGAGGTTCCTGACTAGCTCGGATAACTCCCTGGCTTTCTCTTCCGGGAGAAACACCTTTTTTCTGGACTGTGTCCAGGAACATCCCTAGGAAACAGAAGACAAGTCGTCGGAACCAGCTGCGATTTTGGAATATTGAGAATCCAATCGTGCTGCCGCAACACTACCTGAGATAGTGCTACACCGACTTCCAACTGTTCCCTGGATCTTACCCTTATCAGGGAATCGTCCAAGTAAGGGATAACTAAAATTCCCTTCCTTCGAAGGGATATCATTTCGGCCATTACCTTGGAAAAGACCCGGGGTGCCGTGGACCTTCCCTACGGCAGCGTCTGAACTGATAGTGACAGTTCTGTACCATAACCTGAGGTACCCTTGGTGAGAAGGGTAAATTTTGACATGAAGGTAAGCATCCTTGATGTCCCGAGACATCATGTAGTCCCCTTCTTCCAGGTTCGCAATCACTGCTCTGAGTGACTCAATCTTGAATTTGAACCTCTGTATGTAAGTGTTCAAAGATTTTAGATTTTAGATTTAGAATCGGTCTCACCGAGCCGTCTGGCTTCGGTACCACAATAGTGTGGAATAATACCCCGTTCCCTGTTGCAGGAGGGGTACCTTGATTATCACCTGCTGGGAATACAGCTTGTGAATGGCTTCCAAAACTGCCTCCCTGTCAGAGGGAGACGTCGGTAAAGCCGACTTTTGGAAACGGCGAGGGGGAGACGTCTCGAATTCCAATATGTACCCTTGAGATATTACCTGAAGGATCCAGGGGTCTACTTGCGAGTGAGCCCACTGCGCACTGAAATTCATTGAGAACGGGCCCCCACCGTGCCTGAGCTTGTAAGGCCCTAGCGTCATACTGAGGGCTTGGCAGAGGCGGGAAAGGGTTTCTGTTCCTGGGAACTGGCTAATCTCTTCAGCCTTTTTCCTCTCCCTCTGTCACGAGCAGAAAGGAGGAACCTTTTGTCCGCTTGCCAACAAAGGACTGCGCCTGATAATACGGCGTCTTATTTTGAGAGGCGACCTGGGGTACAAACGTGGATTTCCCAGTTGTTGCCGTGGCCACCAGGTCTAAAAGACCGACCCCAAATGTCCCCTTTCAAAGGCAATACTTCCAAATGCCGTTTGGAATCCGCATCACCTGACCATTTTACTGGTAGAATTGGACAACGCACTTATACTTGATGCCAGTCGGCAAATATTCCGCTGTGCATCATGCATATATAGAAATGCATCTTTTAAATGCTCTATAGGCAATAATATACTATCCTTATCTAGGATATCAATATTTCCAGTCAGGGAATCCGACCATGCCAACCCAGCACTGCACCTCCAGGCTGAGGCGATTGCTGGTCGCAGTATAACACCAGTATGTGTGTGAATACATTTTTGGATACCCTCCTGCTTTCTATCAGCAGGATCATTAAGGGCGGCCATCTCATGAGAGGGTAGAACCCTTGTTCTTACAAGCGTGTGAGCGCCTTATCCCCCCTAGGGGGTGTTTCCCAACGCACCCTAACCTCTGGCGGGAAAGGGTATACAGCCAATACTTTTTAAGAAATTATCAATTGTTATCGGGGGGAAACCCACGCATCATCACACACCTCATTTTATTTCTCAGATTCAGGAAAACTACAGGTAGTTTTTCCCTCACCGAACATAATACCCCTTTTTGGTGGTACTCGTATTATCAGAAATGTATAAAACATTTTCCATTGTCTCAATCATGTAACGTGTGGCCCTACTGGAAATCACGGTTGTCTCTTCACCGTCGACACAGGAGTCAGTATCCGTGTCGGCGTCTGTATCTGCCATCTGAGGTAACGGGCGCTTTAGAGCCCCTGACGGCCTATGAGACGTCTGGACAGGCACAAGCTGAGTAGCCGGCTGTCTCATGTCAGCCACTGTTTTTTTTTATACAGAGCTGACACTGTCACGTAATTTTCAACAGTACAGCCACTCAGGTGTCGACCCCCTAGGTAGTGACATCACTGTTACAGACACTCTGCTCCGTCTCCACATAATTTTTCTCCTCATACATGTCGACACAAACGTACCGACACACATCACACACACAGGGAATGCTCTGATAGAGGACAGGACCCCACTAGCCCTTTGGGGAGACAGAGGGAGAGTATGCCAGCACACACCAGAGCGCTATATATATATATACAGGGATAACCTTATATAAGTGTTTTTCCCCTTATAGCTGCTGTATGTTTTAATACTGAGCCTAATTAGTGCCCCCCTCTCTTTTTTTAACCCTTTCTGTAGTGTAGTGACTGCAGGGAAGAGCCAGGGAGCTTCCCTCCAACTGAGCTGTGAGGGAAAATGGCGCCAGTGTGCTGAGGAGATAGGCTCCGCCCCCTTTTCGGCGGCCTTATCTCCCGTTTTTCTGTATATTCTGGCAGGGGTTAAATGCATCCATATAGCCCAGGAGCTATATGTGATGTATTTTTTGCCATGTAAGGTATTTTTATCGTGTTTTATTGCGTCTCAGGGCGCCCCCCCCCAGCGCCCTGCACCCTCAGTGACCGGAGTATGAAGTGTGCTGAGAGCAATGGCGCACAGCTGCAGTGCTGTGCGCTACCTTATTGAAGACAGGAACGTCTTCTGCCGCCGATTTTTCCGGACCTCTTCGCTCTTCTGGCTCTGTAAGGGGGCCGGCGGCGCGGCTCCGGGACCCATCCAGGCTGGGCCTGTGATCGTCCCTCTGGAGCTAATGTCCAGTAGCCAAGAAGCCCAATCCACTCTGCACGCAGGTGAGTTCGCTTCTTCTCCCCTTAGTCCCTCGATGCAGTGAGCCTGTTGCCAGCAGGTCTCACTGAAAATAACAAACCTAAACTAAAACTTTCACTAAGAAGCTCAGGAGAGCCCCTAGTGTGCACTAGAGATGAGCGCCTGAAATTTTTCGGGTTTTGTGTTTTGGTTTTGGGTTCGGTTCCGCGGCCGTGTTTTGGGTTCGAACGCGTTTTGGCAAAACCTCACCGAATTTTTTTTGTCGGATTCGGGTGTGTTTTGGATTCGGGTGTTTTTTTCAAAAAACACTAAAAAACAGCTTAAATCATAGAATTTGGGGGTCATTTTGATCCCAAAGTATTATTAACCTCAAAAACCATAATTTACACTCATTTTCAGTCTATTCTGAATACCTCACACCTCACAATATTATTTTTAGTCCTAAAATTTGCACCGAGGTCGCTGTGTGAGTAAGATAAGCGACCCTAGTGGCCGACACAAACACCGGGCCCATCTAGGAGTAGCACTGCAGTGTAACGCAGGATGTACCTTCCAAAAAACCCTCCCCAAACAGCACATGACGCAAAGAAAAAAAGAGGCGCAATGAGGTAGCTGTGTGAGTAAGATTAGCGACCCTAGTGGCCGACACAAACACCGGGCCCATCTAGGAGTGGCACTGCAGTGTCACGCAGGATGTCCCTTCCAAAAAACCCTCCCCAAACAGCACATGACGCAAAGAAAAAAAGAGGCGCAATGAGGTAGCTGACTGTGTGAGTAAGATTAGCGACCCTAGTGGCCGACACAAACACCGGGCCCATCTAGGAGTGGCACTGCAGTGTCACGCAGGATGTCCCTTCCAAAAAACCCTCCCCAATCAGCACATGATGCAAAGAAAAAGAAAAGAAAAAAGAGGTGCAAGATGGAATTGTCCTTGGGCCCTCCCACCCACCCTTATGTTGTATAAACAAAACAGGACATGCACACTTTAACCAACCCATCATTTCAGTGACAGGGTCTGCCACACGACTGTGACTGATATGACGGGTTGGTTTGGACCCCCCCCAAAAAAGAAGCAATTAATCTCTCCTTGCACAAACTGGCTCTACAGAGGCAAGATGTCCACCTCATCTTCACCCTCCGATATATCACCGTGTACATCCCCCTCCTCACAGATTATCAATTCGTCCCCACTGGAATCCACCATCTCAGCTCCCTGTGTACTTTGTGGAGGCAATTGCTGCTGGTCAATGTCTCCGCGGAGGAATTGATTATAATTCATTTTAATGAACATCATCTTCTCCACATTTTCTGGATGTAACCTCGTACGCCGATTGCTGACAAGGTGAGCGGCGGCACTAAACACTCTTTCGGAGTACACACTTGTGGGAGGGCAACTTAGGTAGAATAAAGCCAGTTTGTGCAAGGGCCTCCAAATTGCCTCTTTTTCCTGCCAGTATAAGTACGGACTGTGTGACGTGCCTACTTGGATGCGGTCACTCATATAATCCTCCACCATTCTATCAATGTTGAGAGAATCATATGCAGTGACAGTAGACGACATGTCCGTAATCGTTGTCAGGTCCTTCAGTCCGGACCAGATGTCAGCATCAGCAGTCGCTCCAGACTGCCCTGCATCACCGCCAGCGGGTGGGCTCGGAATTCTGAGCCTTTTCCTCGCACCCCCAGTTGCGGGAGAATGTGAAGGAGGAGATGTTGACAGGTCGCGTTCCGCTTGACTTGACAATTTTGTCACCAGCAGGTCTTTCAACCCCAGCAGACCTGTGTCTGCCGGAAAGAGAGATCCAAGGTAGGCTTTAAATCTAGGATCGAGCACGGTGGCCAAAATGTAGTGCTCTGATTTCAACAGATTGACCACCCGTGAATCCTTGTTAAGCGAATTAAGGGCTGCATCCACAAGTCCCACATGCCTAGCGGAATCGCTCCCTTTTAGCTCCTTCTTCAATGCCTCCAGCTTCTTCTGCAAAAGCCTGATGAGGGGAATGACCTGACTCAGGCTGGCAGTGTCTGAACTGACTTCACGTGTGGCAAGTTCAAAGGGCATCAGAACCTTGCACAACGTTGAAATCATTCTCCACTGCACTTGAGACAGGTGCATTCCACCTCCTATATCGTGCTCAATTGTATAGGCTTGAATGGCCTTTTGCTGCTCCTCCAACCTCTGAAGCATATAGAGGGTTGAATTCCACCTCGTTACCACTTCTTGCTTCAGATGATGGCAGGGCAGGTTCAGTAGTTTTTGGTGGTGCTCCAGTCTTCTGTACGTGGTGCCTGTACGCCGAAAGTGTCCCGCAATTTTTCTGGCCACCGACAGCATCTCTTGCACGCCCCTGTCGTTTTTTAAAAAATTCTGCACCACCAAATTCAAGGTATGTGCAAAACATGGGACGTGCTGGAATTTGCCCATATTTAATGCACACACAATATTGCTGGCGTTGTCCGATGCCACAAATCCACAGGAGAGTCCAATTGGGGTAAGCCATTCCGCGATGATCTTCCTCAGTTGCCGTAAGAGGTTTTCAGCTGTGTGCGTATTCTGGAAAGCGGTGATACAAAGCGTAGCCTGCCTAGGAAAGAGTTGGCGTTTGCGAGATGCTGCTACTGGTGCCGCCGCTGCTGTTCTTGCGGCGGGAGTCCATACATCTACCCAGTGGGCTGTCACAGTCATATAGTCCTGACCCTGCCCTGCTCCACTTGTCCACATGTCCGTGGTTAAGTGGACATTGGGTACAACTGCATTTTTTAGGACACTGGTGAGTCTTTTTCTGACGTCCGTGTACATTCTCGGTATCGCCTGCCTAGAGAAGTGGAACCTAGATGGTATTTGGTAACGGGGGCACACTGCCTCAATAAATTGTCTAGTTCCCTGTGAACTAACGGCGGATACCGGACGCACGTCTAACACCAACATAGTTGTCAAGGACTCAGTTATCCGCTTTGCAGTAGGATGACTGCTGTGATATTTCATCTTCCTCGCAAAGGACTGTTGAACAGTCAATTGCTTACTGGAAGTAGTACAAGTGGGCTTACGACTTCCCCTCTGGGATGACCATCGACTCCCAGCGGCAACAACAGCAGCGCCAGCAGCAGTAGGCGTTACACGCAAGGATGCATCGGAGGAATCCCAGGCAGGAGAGGACTCGTCAGAATTGCCAGTGACATGGCCTGCAGGACTATTGGCATTCCTGGGGAAGGAGGAAATTGACACTGAGGGAGTTGGTGGGGTGGTTTGCGTGAGCTTGGTTACAAGAGGAAGGGATTTACTGGTCAGTGGACTGCTTCCGCTGTCACCCAAAGTTTTTGAACTTGTCACTGACTTATTATGAATGCGCTGCAGGTGACGTATAAGGGAGGATGTTCCGAGGTGGTTAACGTCCTTACCCCTACTTATTACAGCTTGACAAAGGGAACACACGGCTTGACACCTGTTGTCCGCATTTCTGGTGAAATACCTCCACACCGAAGAGCTGATTTTTTTGGTATTTTCACCTGGCATGTCAACGGCCATATTCCTCCCACGGACAACAGGTGTCTCCCCGGGTGCCTGACTTAAACAAACCACCTCACCATCAGAATCCTCCTGGTCAATTTCCTCCCCAGCGCCAGCAACACCCATATCCTCCTCATCCTGGTGTACTTCAACACTGACATCTTCAATCTGACTATCAGGAACTGGACTGCGGGTGCTCCTTCCAGCACTTGCAGGGGGCGTGCAAATGGTGGAAGGCGCATGCTCTTCACGTCCAGTGTTGGGAAGGTCAGGCATCGCAACCGACACAATTGGACTCTCCTTGTGGATTTGGGATTTCGAAGAATGCACAGTTCTTTGCTGTGCTGCTTTTGCCAGCTTGAGTCTTTTCATTTTTCTAGCGAGCGGCTGAGTGCTTCCATCCTCATGTGAAGCTGAACCACTAGCCATGAACATAGGCCAGGGCCTCAGCCGTTCCTTGCCACTCCGTGTGGTAAATGGCATATTGGCAAGTTTACGCTTCTCCTCCGACAATTTTATTTTAGGTTTTGGAGTCCTTTTTTTACTGATATTTGGTGTTTTGGATTTGACATGCTCTGTACTATGACATTGGGCATCGGCCTTGGCAGACGACGTTGCTGGCATTTCATCGTCTCGGCCATGACTAGTGGCAGCAGCTTCAGCACGAGGTGGAAGTGGATCTTGATCTTTCCCTAATTTTGGAACCTCAACATTTTTGTTCTCCATATTTTAATAGGCACAACTAAAAGGCACCTCAGGTAAACAATGGAGATGGATGGATTGGATACTAGTATACAATTATGGACGGGCTGCCGAGTGCCGACACAGAGGTAGCCACAGCCGTGAACTACCGCACTGTACTGTGTCTGCTGCTAATATATAGACTGGTTGATAAAGAGATAGTATACTCGTAACTAGTATGTATGTATAAAGAAAGAAAAAAAAACCACGGTTAGGTGGTATATACAATTATGGACGGGCTGCCGAGTGCCAACACAGAGGTAGCCACAGCCGTGAACTACCGCACTGTACTGTGTCTGCTGCTAATATATAGACTGGTTGATAAAGAGATAGTATACTCGTAACTAGTATGTATGTATAAAGAAAGAAAAAAAAACCACGGTTAGGTGGTATATACAATTATGGACGGGCTGCCGAGTGCCGACACAGAGGTAGCCACAGCCGTGAACTACCGCACTGTACTGTGTCTGCTGCTAATATAGACTGGTTGATAAAGAGATAGTATACTCGTAACTAGTACGTATGTATAAAGAAAGAAAAAAAAACCACGGTTAGGTGGTATATACAATTATGGACGGGCTGCCGAGTGCCGACACAGAGGTAGCCACAGCCATGAACTACCGCACTGTACTGTGTCTGCTGCTAATATATAGACTGGTTGATAAAGAGATAGTATACTCGTAACTAGTATGTATGTATAAAGAAAGAAAAAAAAACCACGGTTAGGTGGTATATACAATTATGGACGGGCTGCCGAGTGCCGACACAGAGGTAGCCACAGCCGTGAACTACCGCACTGTACTGTGTCTGCTGCTAATATATAGACTGGTTGATAAAGAGATAGTATACTCGTAACTAGTATGTATGTATAAAGAAAGAAAAAAAAACCACGGTTAGGTGGTATATACAATTATGGACGGGCTGCCGAGTGCCGACACAGAGGTAGCCACAGCCGTGAACTACCGCACTGTACTGTGTCTGCTGCTAATATATAGACTGGTTGATAAAGAGATAGTATACTCGTAACTAGTATGTATGTATAAAGAAAGAAAAAAAACCACGGTTAGGTGGTATATACAATTATGGACGGGCTGCCGAGTGCCGACACAGAGGTAGCCACAGCCGTGAACTACCGCACTGTACTGTGTCTGCTGCTAATATAGACTGGTTGATAAAGAGATAGTATACTCGTAACTAGTATGTATGTATAAAGAAAGAAAAAAAAACCACGGTTAGGTGGTATATACAATTATGGACGGGCTGCCGAGTGCCGACACAGAGGTAGCCACAGCCGTGAACTACCGCACTGTACTGTGTCTGCTGCTAATATAGACTGGTTGATAAAGAGATAGTATACTACTAATATTATATATACTGGTGGTCAGGTCACTGGTCACTAGTTACACTGGCAGTGGCACTCCTGCAGCAAAAGTGTGCACTGTTTAATTTTAATATAATATTATGTACTCCTGGCTCCTGCTATAACCTATAACTGGCACTGCAGTAGTGCTCCCCAGTCTCCCCCACAATTATAAGCTGTGTGAGCTGAGCAGTCAGACAGGTATATAATATATATAGATGATGCAGCACACTGGCCAGAGCCTGAGCAGTGCACACAGATATGGTATGTGACTGACTGAGTCACTGTGTGTATCGCTTTTTTCAGGCAGAGAACGGATATATTAAATAAACTGCACTGTGTGTCTGGTGGTCACTCACTATATAATATATTATGTACTCCTGGCTCCTGCTATAACCTATAACTGGCACTGCAGTAGTGCTCCCCAGTCTCCCCCACAATTATAAGCTGTGTGAGCTGAGCAGTCAGACAGATATATATAATATTATATATAGATAATAGATGATGCAGCACACTGGCCTGAGCCTGAGCAGTGCACACAGATATGGTATGTGACTGAGTCACTGTGTGCTGTGTATCGCTTTTTTCAGGCAGAGAACGGATTATAAATAAAACTGGTGGTCACTATCAGCAAAACTCTGCACTGTACTGAGTACTCCTAATGCTCCCCAAAATTAGTAAATCAAGTGTCTCTCTAATCTATTCTAAACGGAGAGGACGCCAGCCACGTCCTCTCCCTATCAATCTCAATGCACGTGTGAAAATGGCGGCGACGCGCGGCTCCTTATATAGAATCCGAGTCTCGCGATAGAATCCGAGCCTCGCGAGAATCCGACAGCGTCATGATGACGTTCGGGCGCGCTCGGGTTAACCGAGCAAGGCGGGAAGATCCGAGTCGCTCGGACCCGTGAAAAAAAACATGAAGTTCTGGCGGGTTCGGATTCAGAGAAACCGAACCCGCTCATCTCTAGTGTGCACCCTTCTCGTCGGGCACAGAAATCTAACTGAGGCTTGGAGGAGGGTCATAGGGGGAGGAGCCAGTGCACACCAGTTAGTCCTAAAGCTTTCTTTAGATGTGCCCAGTCTCCTGCGGAGCCGCTATTCCCCATGGTCCTTACGGAGTCCCCAGCATCCACTTAGGACGTTAGAGAAATAATTTTAATTGGTCCTGGACCACCAAACTATGCTACCAGTGCAAGAACCCCAGTTTGGAAACTACTGCCATAAAATAAACCTTTTTTGTTTTTTTTAAACTACATGTAATACACCTTAGATCTCAGTTCCTAAAAGGTTTTAAACCCTTGCATACAGTAAACTACACATATTTAAAAATCCTACACCGGGCACAAGTGCTCACGGGCCAATTTCATGGCAGTCTCGGATAGGAGGGCATTGTGGATTCACCAAGGGAATGCTGATGCTGACTCCAAGAAGCCTCTTCAAGATCGCAGGAGCAGAGTCCTCTGCTTCTGCCAAATCCACTGCATGACGCTGGGGCTCTCCTGCAGGAGCCCACACAGGTGGGGGGCACCAGGGGCGGAACTACTGGCAGGGCAGGCAGTGCATTGCACTGGGGCCCCGCCGCACTCAAGGGCCCACAGCCGCCGGCATTACAATGAGTCACAATGACTCATTGTATCATGCCGCAGCCGCACACCAGCGCTCCCGTCGGGTCTGCGTCCTGCGACTCCCGCCGCCCGTCGTAACGAACAGATCAGGCCAGGGCACTATGGGCAGCAGCCGCAGCACCAGACACGCTGCCGCCTCTGTAACACACGAAGAGGGAGGAGGGTCGCTTGGAGATGAGAGGAACAGCGGCACGGGGGGGAGGAGGAGGAGGAGGGAGGTGAAGGAAGGAGCCGCAGCAGCGCTTTGTTACTGGTGGAGGCGCTGCTGCTGCCCCTCTGCTTCACTATAGGCTGTCTTCCGAGAACAGCCTATAGTGAAGCAGAGGGGCAGCAGCTGCAGCGCCTCCACCAATAACACAGCGCTGCTGCGGCTCCCTCCTCCACCTCCCTCCTCCTCCTTCTCTACTGCCCGGGAATCGTCAAGCTGCACGAGGAGCCTGAGCCAGCGGAGAGGGTAAGTATAATTCTTCTTTCTTTCTTTCTTTCTTTCTTTCTTTCTTTCTTTCTTTCTTTCTTTCTTTCTTTCTTTCGTCTCTTTCTTTCTTTGTTGGGACTGCCTGCCGCTATGTGTAAAAAGGGGGAATCTGCCTGCCGCTATGTGTAAAAAGGGGGAATCTGCCTGCCGCTATGTGTAAAAAGGGGGAATCTGCCTGCCGCTATGTGTAAAAAGGGGGAATCTGCCTGCAGCTATGTGTAAAAGGGGGGAATCTGCCTGCAGCTATGTGTTAAAAGGGGGAATCTGCCTGCAGCTATGTGTAAAAAGGGGGACTGCCTGCCGCAATGTGTAAAAAGGGGGAATCTGCCTGCCGCTATGTGTAAAAAGGGGGAATCTGCCTGCAGCTATGTGTAAAAAGGGGGACTGCCTGCCGCAATGTGTAAAAAGGGGGAATCTGCCTGCCGCAATGTGTAAAAAGGGGGAAGCTGCTTGCCGCAATGTGTAAAAAGGGGGAATCTGCTTGCCGCAATGTGTAACAAGGGGGAATCTGCCTGCCGTAATGTGTAACAAGGGGGATGCTGTCTGCCGTAATGTGTAACAAGGGCACGCTGTCTGCCATAATGTGTAACAAGGGCAAGCTGTCTGCTGTAATGTGTAACAAGGGCAAGCTGTCTACTGTAATGTGTAAAAAGTGTACGATGTCTGCCATTATGTGTAACAAGGGCAGGCTGACTGCTGTTATGTGAAAAAAGTGTACGCTGTCTGCCGCTATGTTTAACAAGGGCAGGCTGTCTGCCGTTATGTGTAAAAAGTGTACGCTGTCTGCCGCTATGTTTAACAAGGGCAGGCTGTCTGCCGTTATGTGAAAAAAATGTACGCTGTCTGCCGCTATGTGTAACAAGGGCACGCTGTCTGCCGTTGTGTAAAAAAGGGGGATGCTGTCTGCCGTAATGTGTAAAAAGGGGACGCTGTCTGCTGTAATGTGTAAAAAGAGGACGCTGTCTGCCGTAAGGTGTAAAAGGGTCTCTACCTGGTGTAGTGGTGCTACTGTGCGGCGTAATTTGAATAATGGAGACTACTGTGCACCGTTTTATGAATTGGTATTATTTTGTGGCCACACCCCTTAACCACGAAGCCACGCCACTATGTTTTTTTGCGCGCGCCTACGGCGCGCACTGCCCCTGTTTTGCATGCAGGGGTGGGGCTCCAATGCCGTTTCTTGCACACACTGCTAAAATGTCTAGTTACGGCACTGTTGCTAGGTATCCACTTCCCTGAGCAGGCCCCCCTCACCAGATCCTCTCCAGGGGTGAGGGGGTGGACTTGGATGGGATGGGATGGGGGGGGGGGGGGGCCCAAGCCATTTTGTCGCACATGGGCCCACTGCTCGCTAGTTCCGCCACTGGGGGGCACGTCTAAAACTCTTCAGTCAGTTCTGGATTCATTCGGACCTGGACTCGTGGGTTTTACAAATAGTGTCCCAAGGGTACAAACTGGGGTTTCAAGAAGTTCCCCCTCACCGATTGTTCAAATCAGCCTTAGTCAGCAGATAGAAGGTTTTTATTCAAGCCTCTTCGTGGTCCCGAAGCCGGACGGCTCAGTCAGACCAATCTTAAATCTGAAATCCCTTAATTTCTACCTAAAGAAATTAAATTTCAAGATGGAATCTCTCAGGGTAGTGATCTCCAGTCCGGGGGATAAAGGAGATTTCATGGTTTTGGTAGACATAAAGGATGCCTACTTACATGTTCCCATTTAGCCACTGCATCAAGCTACCTGAGGTTTGCAATTCAGGATTGTCATTACCAATTTCAGACGTTGCCGTTTGGTCTGTCCACGGCTCCGAGGATTTTCCCCAGGGTGATGGCGGAAATGATGGTTCTCCTTCGCAAGCAAGGAGTCACAATTATCCCGTACTTGGATGATCTCCTGATAAAGGCGAGATCCAGGTACCAGTTGGTGCAAAACATCTACTCTCCCTGACAGTTCTTTAACAACATGGTTGGCTCCTAAACTTGCCAAAATCGCAGTTGGTCCTAATGACGCGGTTGTTGTTTTTGGGAGTGATACTGGACACAGAAGAGGTTTTCTTCTAGTGGAATGGCTCTGGAGATCCAGAGTCTGGTCAAACAAATTCTGAAACCAGCAAGAGTGTTAATCCATCAATGCATTCGGTTGCTGGGGAAGATGGTTGCGGCCTACGAGGCCATTCAGTTTAGCAGGCTCCATGCTAGAGTGTTCCAGTGGGACCTGTTGGACAAGTGGTCCGGATCCCACCTACACATGCACCGGAGGATAATCCTGTCTTCCAAGACCAGAATCTCACTCCATTGGTGGCTGCACAGTTCTCACCACCTAGAGGGGCGATGGTTTGGGATCCAGGACGAGATCCTAGGGACCACGGATGCAACCCTCCGAGGCTGGGGAGCAGTCACACAGGGGGAAAACATCCAAGGAAGATGGTCAAGTCAGGAAAGTTGTCTCCACATAAATGTTCTGGAGTTAAGGGCCATTTAATAACTGCAGACACAGTACGCACTGGGACGGGTGCCCAGCATCCTCTACGGACTAAGAGAAAAGGATTTACCAGTAGGTATTAAAATCCTATTTTCTCTAAAGTCCTAGAGGATGCTGGGGACTCCGTAAGGACCATGGGGATAGACGGGCTCCGCAGGAGACATGGGCACTTTAAGAAAGACTTTAGTTCTGGGTGTGCACTGGCTCCTCCCTCTATGCCCCTCCTCCAGACCTCAGTTTGATACTGTGCCCAGTGGAGACTGGGTGCTTTTCAGGAGCTCTCCTGAGCTTTCTGACAGAAAGTATTTTGTTAGGTTTTTAATTTTCAGGGAGCACTGCTGGCAACAGACTCCCTCATCGAGGGACTGAGGGGAGAGAAGCAGCCCTACTCTCTGAGTTGCAAGGTCCTGCTTCTTAGGCTACTGGACACCATTAGCTCCAGAGGGATTGGTACGCAGGATCTCACCCTCGCCGTCCGTCCCAGAGCCGCGCCTCCGTCCCCCTCGCAGAGCCGGAAGATAGAAGCCGGGTGAGTATGAGAAGAAAAGAAGACTTCAGAGGCGGCAGAAGACTTCATGATCTTCACTGAGGTAACGCACAGCACTGCAGCTGTGTGCCTTTGCTCCCATACACCTCACATACTCCGGTCACTGTAAGGGTGCAGGGCACAGGGGGGGCGCCCGGGGCAGCAATATAAACCTCTTTCGCAAAAATATAACATATATACAGCTGGGCACTGTATATATGTATGAGCCCCCACCAATTTTACAGTTTAAGCGGGACAGAAGCCCGCCTCCGAGGGGGCGGGGCTTCTCCCTCAGCACTCACCAGCGCCATTTTTTCTCCAAAGCACCGCTGAGAGGAAGCTCCCCGGACTCTACCCTGCTTATACCACGTTAGACAAGAGGGTTGAAAAGAGGGGGGGGGGGGCACATAATTCGCAAATTACATACAGCAGCACTACTGGGCAAACATTAAGTTACTGTTTTATTCCTGGGTTATATAGCGCTGGGGTGTGTGCTGGCATACTCCCTCTCTGTCTCTCCAAAGGGCCTTGTGGGGAAACTGTCTTCAGAAAAAGCATTCCCTGTGTGTGTGTGGTGTGTCGGTACACGTGTGTCGACATGTCTGAGGAAGAAGGCTATATTAGAGAGGAGCGGGAGCAAATGAATGTGGTGTCTCCGCCGACAGCTGATTGGATGGATATGTGGAATGTTTTAAATGCTAGTGTAAACTCATTGCACAAAAGATTAGACAAGGCAGAAGCTTTGGGACAGTCAGGGTCTCAACCCATGCCTGATCCTATGTTGCAGGGACTGTCAGGGTCTCATAAGCGCCCACTATCCCAGTTTGTTGACACAGATACCGACACGGATTCTGACTCCAGTGTCGATTACGATGATGCAAAGTTACAGCCAAAATTGGCAAAATCCATTCGATTTATGATTATGGCAATAAAAGATGTTTTGCACATCACAGAGTAACCCCCTGTCGCTGACAAGAGGGTACATATGTACAAGGGAAAGAAGCCTGAGGTAACCTTTCCCCCCTCACACGAGCTGAACGAGTTATGTGAAAAAGCTTGGAAATCTCCAGATAAAAGACTGCAGATTTCCAAAAGGATTCTTATGGCGTATCCTTTCCCATCAACGGATAGGTTACGATGGGAATCCTCCCCTAGGGTGGACAAAGCATTAACACGCTTATCCAAGAAGGTAGCCCTCCCGTCCCAGGATACGGCTACCCTCAAAGAGTGTGCTGACCGCAAACAGGAGATTACCCTGAAGTCCATTTATACACATTCAGGTACCTTACTCAGACCGGCAATTGCGTCGACCTGGGTGTGTAGTGCTGTAGCGGCATGGACAAATGCCTTATCTGAGGGGATGGATAGCCTAGACAAGGATACTATTTTATTGACCCTGGGGCATATAAGAGATGCTGTCCTATATATGTGTGTATGCAAACTACCGGTGGTGCTGCTGGGCCCACACCCTTTTACTTGTCTTGTAGAGCAGCTCTGAAGCTGTTACAGTGCCCAGCTGCTGCAAGAAATCAGCTTGAATGCTTCCGGGGCTTGGGCATGGCCAACATGAGCCCCACACCGAAGGAGGGTGGGGGTGTTTAATGCAAACTTGGGGTTATCCAAGCGCCGCAAAAGACCGCCATGCCCCGCATGCCCCTTTTCTCTTTTCATATACAGATGAGGGTTCCAGCCAACTTTGGCCCACTGCTTGGATGACATCACCGAATGCAAATCCGTCTGCTGCAGACCTTCCCCCAGGAATGCTTGCAATAGTTGTTGCATATGGTTTAATGTCTGAGGGTGCTTCAGTATTAGGCAGCCTTCCGCCCTCCCATGTTCATCTGAAAAGATGTGGTCTCCCTGCAGTTGTTGTCCCCAGACGAGTGTTCCCTTGTGCTTCCTCAGTTAAATCTCCTTAACTTGACGAGGGTGTGCCCGAGCAGCCGCCCTCCCCAGCCCTTTCCCAACACATACTTATCTTGCATATGAGATCTCTTGATCATGAAGATAGTTCTCACAGGTTGAGGTTCATCCTGGCCCTGCTCCCCGCTGGAGAGCGCTGATGAGGACAGCAGCGGGGCTTCAGCAGCAGGGTGAGTATGTGTGGCCAGAGACCTCCCTTCCCATGTGCAGGCCTGCAGAGTGTGCCGCGCAGGATGGGGCATGTGACACTCTCCCTCCCTGGGGCTCTTCCAGATGTAGCTCCTCAGCAGTATTTTTCCCGGGCTGCGCGGCGCTCTCCCCGACTGGCATCCGCCCTGGAGCACTGCCTTCCTCAACGCAGCATCAGCAGGGGCCCCGGGCCTCATCACCATCCCAGGTCTTTCTCATGTATGTATCATGTATGTGTGTGTGATATATGTATGAATCATATATGTTTGTGATATATATATATATATATATATATATATATATGTATCTATCTATCTATCTATCTATCTATCTATCTATCTATCGTATGTGTGTGTATATATGTATCTATCATGTATGTATGTATGTATGTATCTATCTTGTATGTATGTGTTCTATCTATCTATCTATCTATCTATCTATCGTGTGTGTGATATATGTATGTATCTATCATGTATGTGTTATATGTATGTATCACACTTTCCTCTATACATATACATACATACATACACACACCTATATCTGTACGTACACTGACATACACACACCAACATCTACACATAAACACGCTGACCCCTAAACGTACACCAACGTACCCACATGTGAATCTATACATACATGTGCTGACACCTGGACATACACTGATGTACCCACACCTAACATCTATACATACACATGCTAACAACTGGACATATACAGACGTACCCACATTTGCATCCATGCATATATAGATGTAGGTGTGTGTACGTCAGTGTACGTCCAGGTGTCAACGCGTGTATGTATAGATGCAGGTGTGGGTACGTCTGTGTATGTCCAGGTGTCAGAATGTGTATGTATAGATGCAGGTGTGGGAACGTCAGTGTAGGTTCAGGTGTCAGCGCGTGTATGTATAGATGCAGGTGCTTGTATGTCCAGATGTCAGTGCATGTATGTATAGATGCAAGTGTGGGTACGTCGGTGTATGTCCATTTGTCAGCGCGTGTATATATAGATGCAGGTGCTTGTATGTTGGTGTATGTCCAGGTGTCAGCATGTGTATGTATAGATGCAGGTGTGGGAATGTTGGTGTATGTCCAGGTGTCAGGGCGTGTATGTATGGATATTAGGTGTGGGTACATCAGTGTATGTCCAGGTGTTAGCGCATGTATGTATAGATGCAGGATAATAATCGCACAGCGTGCCCCCCGCCAACCACAAACCTCCCCCACCCCCCTGTATGACATAAACACAGCTAATTCCACTTACACACAATAATTTCAGTTTGCGACCAGGAGCCGGCAATGTATGTGCACCCAAATGAAGCCACTGTACATGCCCTGCAGGCTGCTATGTACTGCACAGGTGCAACAAATTTAAATGCCCTATCTTTAAAATGGGGCATATTTTACTAAATTAAAAAAACCTGTAACTTTCTGTAAAACCTTAACCCCAAAAGGCACTACACTAACATCGGGGTGTAGAGTTGGATGTTGATCCAAGGCACCAACAGGCTAAAGCTTTGACTGTTCCCAGGATGCCTTGCACCGCCTCCTCTATAACCCTGCCCAGTGGCGTAACTAGACCTTTGTGGGCCCCATAGCAAAATTCTGAATGGGCCCACCAGCACTCAACAAGAATGAGTGGCGTTTGGGGTCAGAAAAGTAGAGGGGAAGGGGTCTGACAGAGTAGGGGGCAGGACATGAATGAATAGAAACTGAGGTGTCCATTATATAAAGAAATACAGTATGTGTGTCTGTGTGTATATCACACACACACATATAAGGGAAATTCAAATGCCCTCAATTATTGCGCCCATTACACTCTGGTTTAGGTGCACAAAGCACCTAAACCTGAATAAAGTAATGGGCGCGATCGTGAAAAGACACCGTTTGGTTGCCCAAATGGGTCTCTTTGCACACATTTCAGCTTGTTTCCCCTGGGGGTAGCGAGCTGAAATAAACATGTCGCACCCGTTGGCAGCAACATTAGAATAGCTGCTGACGGGCACGATTGAGGGAGGAAAGGGACATTTGAATCCAGCCCATAGATGCAATGTGAATATGTAATTTGTACCTTCCTATCTTAAAATGTATATAGTAGTGTATACACTAGAGGTCTTTCCGAACCCCCTAATCCTAACATTGTAATTTGCTTTAGGGCGCACCTCCAATTAGTCTAGTGTTTCGTATTTTCACATTAAATACTTTCTTGCATTGGTTGGTTAAAGATTAGATCGTATATTTTTCTAGATATAGCTGTGCATAGTCTACAAGGCTACATGCTTCTCCCCTAACTAGAGATGTGCAGCGGGCATTTTTCGTGTTTCATGTTTTGGTTTCGGATCCGCAGTTGTGTTTTGGATACGGACGCGTTTTGGCAAAACCACCCTTTCGGGTTTTGGATTCGGGTGATTTTTTTTTAAAACCTCAAACAGCTAAAATCATAGAATTTGGGGGTAATTTTGATCCTATAGTATTAAGCTCAATAACCATAATTTCTACTCCTTTCCAGTCTATTCTGAACACCTCACACCTCCCAATATTATTTTTAGTCCTAAAATTTGCATCAAGGTCCCTGGATGACTAAGCTAAGCGACCCAAGTGGGCAGCACAAACACCTGGCCCATCTAGGAGTGGCACTGCAGTGTCAGACAGGATGGCACTTAAAAAAATAGCCCCAAACAGCACATGATGCAAAGATAAATAAAAAAAGAGGCGCAAGATGAAATTGTAGTGTGTCTCTCCTGCTCAGTGTCAGTTCTCAGTAGTATCCTCATCAGTGCTCAGTATCACTGCTCATTGTTTTGTGCTGCATTGTGGTGCTCAGTATACTACAGAACATTACTAATAGTCCAGTGCTGCATCTGGCTGCTCAGTGTCAGTTCTAGTAATCTCATCAGTGCTCCGTATCACTGCTCATTGTCTTGTGGTGCTCAGTATACTACAGTACATTACTAATACTCCAGTGTCTTGTGCCGCATATGGCTGCTGTAGGGTGCTGTGGTAGTGTCCTGTCACTGTGCATATGTCATCATTCCAGTCACAGTGACATACCCTCCAACTGTACCTTTTTAATAGGTACAGTACCTTTTTTTCATGGTCTGTACCTATTTTTGGCTCTCCAAACTTCCATTGAAAGTATAGGAAAAGGGGCGTGACCACGCCCCCTTTACCCGTGACCACTCCCCTTTTTCTAATTTGTACCGATTTTTGTGTGTAAAATGTTGGAGGGTATGCAGTGATATCTGGTATCTATCTAGTGGTATCTAATTCCAGACATTACCACCGTCTAATTCCAGATATATTACTGGCATATAATTCTACACATTAAAAAATGGAGAACAAAAAGGTGGAGGGTAAAATAGGGAAAGATCAAGATCCACTTCCACCTAGTGCTGAAGCTGCTGCCACTAGTCAAGGCAGAGACAATTCAATGCCATCAACATTATGTAATGATTATACGATACATTATATATCATATCATTGTATGGTTGTAAAATACAACTTAAAAACTTTAATGAATAAATACATAAAGTAGCTTTTATGTAACCTTTTTAAACCTATTAGCATAGACCGAATCTCATCGTGTGTATAGGCCTTTAGTTCAACAACAGCATGGGACCAGTTAGTGTGTTTTGACCACTGCACAGCACCTGGTGTTATATAGTAAGCACCACTATGGCATAGTATACAGCATTATGGGCCTGATATGAGTGTGACCAGCGGTGATGTGGAATGCAGTAGGAGGTGCTGTTTAGTAAGCACCACTTCTATATTCACCATGCAGTATATTGTGTGAATATAGAAGTGTTGGCTGTGTTATATATTAGAGTAATTATTGCAGCTCCCAGCTAAAATTGCAACAATGTAATTTAGTGACAAGCTGCAGAGATTAACCCTTTCTGTGGCTGCTGCACAACCTCTATTCATATCGCTGAATTCAATTAGGGAGATGTTCTCACCCCGTGAGCAAGCGCAGGTATATGCCACACTTATGGTAACATTAGATTTGCAGATATTTTCTGCAGGGGTGTTTCTAAACAATTTGGCTTCAAATGCGTGCCCCCCGCCACCATTGGCATTAAAAATTGTGCCCCTCCCCCATATATATATATATTCCATAGACAAAAAACCTTACGGTTTCACATGTCCCATTAAGGCTTCTTAGACATGATCGAAATTTCAGAAACCTGTTGTAACTCTTCCACTCAAACTCCAAAAAGCAATGAAATTCCGATCATTAAGGCTGACGCCTTAATGGACGTGTTCCTTGCGCAATACAGATATGGTATGCCATCACAGCCTGTGGGTAAGTGCAGATTCAGCACTCTCACAGAGTGACATTGCTGTCACTCACACAATGGTGGAGCTGCTAATTCACAGATTTGTGTGCTCATTGGAATACACACATGCAGTCTATGCAACTGAAGGTCTGAGCAGTTATGTGGTGCTCCCATCCCACACAGTCCTCACAACCATCCCATTCAGTCACCACAACAATCCCACCTTGTTACAACATCCTTCTAACTCCATACATCCATCTCATTTAGAATACACATTTAGCTCCCTCAAACATCTTGGTTAATTGCTAAAACTATAATACCCCATCTACGGTCTATGCATCTACACTTACTTCCCCTATACACCCCCATGCTGCTCTGTCTTCCCCAATCCCTACTGCTGTGTTCTCCCATCTGTGCTAGTCTGTACTAATTTATCTGTACCATCTGTCTTTCCCCACCTGTGCCTTGTCTGTACCACCGTTTCCTTCTCTCTGTGCTGCTCAGTGTTTCCCTCTTCAACGTCACTCTGCCTCCTCCAATACATAGCACACTGTCTTCTCTCCCATCTGCACCAGCTTTCTACCCATCCGTGCCAGTGTTTTCAACCCATCTGCACCGATGTCTCCCTTCCCATACTTGCTGCTTGATCTACCCCCTATCCACACCACTCTTACCCTATTCATATAGCTGTCATCCTGAAGGTAAGTTTCGTGGGTCACTATTGGGGTGGGAGGGGGGTTGCCCTATACAACCCACCCAAGGATTAGGCCTAGCTGCCACCCCCCAAGGGAAGGTAAAAATACTTATCTCCTCCAATGTTGGGACTGTATTCCCCTCATCCATGCTGCTCTGCCTTCCTCATCCATGCCGTTTCTTTCCATCTATACTGCTCTTTCCCCTCCCACATCTGTGCTGCTTTTTCCCCCTCATCCACACGGCACTGTCCACCCATCCATGCAGCTGTCTCCCCACCATCTGTGCCACTGTCTTTCCCCCATCTGTCTTACCTCCCCCCCATCTGTGGGGGTAATTCAGAGTTGATTGTAGATGTGCCAAATTTAGCACATCTACAATCATTTACTCTGACATGCGGCGGGATGCCCAGCACAGGGATAGTCCGCCCCGCATGTCAGGCCCTCCCCCCACTGGGCTCCCAGGTACGCACGCACAGTGCAGCCATTGCGCATTCGCACCCCACAAACTAATTCAGACTGCGATCGCTGCAGTCTGAATTATCCCGTGTTTCTTTGTCACCACCCATCAATGCTGCTTAGTCTTCCCTCTAGCCACACACTTTTGTTCCCCCATCCACAATGCTGTCTCCTCCCTCCAACCAACAACACTCTTACCTCATCCGAGCAGCTTTGTCTTCCGCTCAGACCTTCAGTTGCATAGACTGCATGTGTGTATTCCAATGAGCACACAAATCTGTGAATTAGCAGCTCCACCATTGTGTGAGTGACAGCAATGTCACTCTGTGAGAGTGCTGAATCTGCACTTACCCACAGGCTGTGATGGCATACCATATCTGTATTGCGCAAGGAACACGTCCATTAAGGCGTCAGCCTTAATGATCGGAATTTCATTGCTTTTTGGAGTTTGAGTGGAAGAGTTACAACAGGTTTCTGAAATTTCGATCATGTCTAAGAAGCCTTAATGGGACATGTGAAACCGTAAGGTTTTTTGTCTATGGAATTTCATTGCTTTTTTTAAATTTATTTTTTTTATTCAGAAATGTAAAATTTCACTGTAAGAATAAACATTTGATTTTTTAAACGTTCAATGAAAATGTTCGTATAACATCACTGTTCTGTGCAAAATTATTTTATTTACCAAACCGAATTGTTTAAGGTCCGTACACACTTAACGATTTAATGAGCGACGTCGCTCATTCTCCCCCTCCTTGAGCGACGTCGCTCGTTTTATCGTTAAGTGTGTACGCCGCCAGCGACAAACGATGCGCGGCCCCGCGGGTCGGCAACAATCGTCGCTGTCGGTAGGGCATGCATGAAGGATGTGGACTGTCGTACATGACCTTCATGCAGGGCTGGCGGGGGCGTGACGTCACTGAGCGATTTGAGCGGTCATATCGCTCAGTGTGTACAGTCGGCCGCCGGCCAACCGGCCCGGGAGGGGGAAACATTAGACGATGTCGCTCACAGAGCGACATCGTTTAATGTGTATGGGCCTTTAGACTTTGGTCAAAATATTTTGCTGACTTTGCAGCTGATGCAGGGAGGGGGGTAGGCGGCAGCAGCCTGTGACTGAGGCTGGAGGTAGGCGTGAAATGCATTGCTTGTACGTGTGAGTGCGTGGTGTCAGGTGCTGTGCGTGTATATGTGTGTGTGTCAGGTGCTGCCTGTGTATGTGTGTGTCAGGTCCTGTGTGTGTGTGTGTATGTGTGTGTCAGGTGCTGCGTGTATATATGAGTGTGTCTGATGGTGCGTGTGTATGCGTCAGCTGCCGCACGTGTGTGTGCGTCAGGTGTTGCGGGTGTATATGTGTGTGAGTATCAGGTGCTCCGCGTGTGTACAAGTGTATGTCTGGTGCTGTGCATGAATACGTATGTCTGTGTCAGGTACTGCGCGTGTACATGAGTGTGCGTCAGGTGCTGCGCGTGTACATGAGTGTGCATTAGGTGCTGCGCGTGCACATGAGTGTGCGTCAGGCGCTGCCTGTGTACATGAGTGTGCATTAGGTGCTGCGCGTGTACATGAGTGTGCGTCAGGTGCTGCGCGTATACATGAGTGTGCGTCAGGTGCTGCGTGTGTACATGAGTGTGTAAGGTGCTGCATGTGTCAGGTGCTGCGTGTGTATATTAGTGTGTCTGATGGTGTGCGTGTATATGTTAGAGATGAGCGGGTTCGGTTTCTCTGAATCCGAACCCGCACGAACTTCATGTTTTTTTTCACGGGTCCGAGCGACTCGGATCTTCCCGCCTTGCTCGGTTAACCCGAGCGCGCCCGAACGTCATCATGACGCTGTCGGATTCTCGCGAGACTCGGATTCTATATAAGGAGCCGCGCGTCGCCGCCATTTTCACACGTGCATTGAGATTGATAGGGAGAGGACGTGGCTGGCGTCCTCTCCATTTAGATTAGAAGAGAGAGAGAGAGAGAGATTGACCTGATTTACTGGAGATTAGGAGTACTGTAGAACTGTAGAGAGTGCAGAGTTTACTAGTGACTGACCACAGTGACCACCAGACAGTGCAGTTTTATTTAATATATCCGTTCTCTGCCTGAAAAAAACGATACACAGTGACTCAGTCACATACCATATCTGTGTGCACTGCTCAGCCCAGTGTGCTGCATCATCTATGTATATATCTGACTGTGCTCAGCTCACACATCTTATAATTGTGGGGGAGACTGGGGAGCACTGCAGTGCCAGTTATAGGTTATAGCAGGAGCCAGGAGTACATATTATTATTAAAATTAAACAGTGCACACTTTTGCTGCAGGAGTGCCACTGCCAGTGTGACTGACCAGTGACCGGACCACACTGACCACCAGTATAGTTAGTAGTATAGTATACTATATTGTGATTGCCTGAAAAAGTTAAACACTCGTCGTGTGACTTCACTTGTGTGGTGTTTTTTTTTTAATTCTATAAAAAACTCATTCTGCTGACAAACAGTGTCCAGCAGGTCCGTCATTATATAATATATACCTGTCCGGCTGCAGTAGTGATATATATATATTTTTTATATCATTATTTATCATCCAGTCGCAGCAGACACAGTACGGTAGTTCACGGCTGTAGCTACCTCTGTGTCGGCACTCGGCAGTCCGTCCATAATTGTATACCACCTACCCGTGGTATTTTTTTCTTTCTTCTTTATACATACATACTACTACTACATCTCTTTATCAACCAGTCTATATTAGCAGCAGACACAGTACAGTACGGTAGTCCACGGCTGTAGCTACCTCTGTGTCGGCACTCGGCAGTCCGTCCATAATTGTATACCACCTACCCGTGGTTTTTTTTTCTTTCTTCTTTATACATACATACTACTACTACTACATCTCTTTATCAACCAGTCTATATTAGCAGCAGACACAGTACAGTACGGTAGTCCACGGCTGTAGCTACCTCTGTGTCAGCACTGGGCAGTCCGTCCATAATTGTATACCACCTACCCGTGGTTTTTTTTTCTTTCTTCTTTATACATACATACTACTACTACATCTCTTTATCAACCAGTCTATATTAGCAGCAGACACAGTACAGTACGGTAGTCCACGGCTGTAGCTACCTCTGTGTCGGCACTGGGCAGTCCGTCCATAATTGTATACCACCTACCCGTGGTTTTTTTTTCTTTCTTCTTTATACATACATACTACTACTACTACATCTCTTTATCAACCAGTCTATATTAGCAGCAGACACAGTACAGTACGGTAGTCCACGGCTGTAGCTACCTCTGTGTCGGCACTGGGCAGTCCGTCCATAATTGTATACCACCTACCCGTGGTTTTTTTTTCTTTCTTCTTTATACATACATACTACTACTACTACATCTCTTTATCAACCAGTCTATATTAGCAGCAGACACAGTACAGTACGGTAGTCCACGGCTGTAGCTACCTCTGTGTCGGCACTGGGCAGTCCGTCCATAATTGTATACCACCTACCCGTGGTTTTTTTTTTCTTTCTTCTTTATACATACATACTACTACTACATCTCTTTATCAACCAGTCTATATTAGCAGCAGACACAGTACAGTACGGTAGTCCACGGCTGTAGCTACCTCTGTGTCGGCACTCAGCAGTCCATCCATAATTGTATACTAGTATCCATCCATCTCCATTGTTTACCTGAGGTGCCTTTTAGTTGTGCCTATTAAAATATGGAGAACAAAAATGTTGAGGTTCCAAAATTAGGGAAAGATCAAGATCCACTTCCACCTCGTGCTGAACCTGCTGCCACTAGTCATGGCCGAGACGATGAAATGCCAGCAACGTCGTCTGCCAAGGCCGATGCCCAATGTCATAGTACAGAGCATGTCAAATCCAAAACACCAAATATCAGTAAAAAAAGGACTCCAAAACCTAAAATAAAATTGTCGGAGGAGAAGCGTAAACTTGCCAATATGCCATTTACCACACGGAGTGGCAAGGAACGGCTGAGGCCCTGGCCTATGTTCATGGCTAGTGGTTCAGCTTCACATGAGGATGGAGGCACTCAGCCTCTCGCTAGAAAAATGAAAAGACTCAAGCTGGCAAAAGCAGTAGCACCGCAAAGAACTGTGCGTTCTTCGAAATCCCAAATCCACAAGGAGAGTCCAATTGTGTCGGTTGCGATGGGGAGGAAATTGACCAGGAGGATTCTGATGGTGAGGTAGTTTGTTTAAGTCAGGCACCCGGGGAGACACCTGTTGTCCGTGGGAGGAATAGGGCCGTTGACATGCCTGGTGAAAATACCAAAAAAATCAGCTCTTCGGTGTGGAAGTATTTCACCAGAAATGCGGACAACAGGTGTCAAGCCATGTGTTCCCTTTGTCAAGCTGTAATAAGTAGGGGTAAGGACGTTAACCACCTCGGAACATCCTCCCTTATACGTCACCTGCAGCGCATTCATAATAAGTCAGTGACAAGTTCAAAAACTTGGGCCGACAGCGGAAGCAGTCCACTGACCAGTAAATCCCTTCCTCTTGTAACCAAGCTCACGCAAACCACCCCACCAACTCCCTCAGTGTCAATTTCCTCCTTCCCCAGGAATGCCAATAGTCCTGCAGGCCATGTCACTGGCAATTCTGACGAGTCCTCTCCTGCCTGGGATTCCTCCGATGCATCCTTGCGTGTAACGCCTACTGCTGCTGGCGCTGCTGTTGTTGCTGCTGGGAGTCAATGGTCATCCCAGAGGGGAAGTCGTAAGCCCACTTGTACTACTTCCAGTAAGCAATTGACTGTCCAACAGTCCTTTGCGAGGAAGATGAAATATCACAGCAGTCATCCTGTTGCAAAGCGGATAACTGAGTCCTTGACAACTATGTTGGTGTTAGACGTGCGTCCGGTATCCGCCGTTAGTTCACAGGGAACTAGACAATTTATTGAGGCAGTGTGCCCCCGTTACCAAATACCATCTAGGTTCCACTTCTGTAGGCAGGCGATACCGAGAATGTACACGGACGTCAGAAAAAGACTCACCAGTGTCCTAAAAAATGCAGTTGTACCCAATGTCCACTTAACCACGGACATGTGGACAAGTGGAGCAGGGCAGGGTCAGGACTATATGACTGTGACAGCCCACTGGGTAGATGTATGGACTCCCGCCGCAAGAACAGCAGCGGCGGCACCAGTAGCAGCATCTCGCAAACGCCAACTCTTTCCTAGGCAGGCTACGCTTTGTATCACCGCTTTCCAGAATACGCACACAGCTGAAAACCTCTTACGGCAACTGAGGAAGATCATCGCAGAATGGCTTACCCCAATTGGACTCTCCTGTGGATTTGTGGCATCGGACAACGCCAGCAATATTGTGTGTGCATTAAATATGGGCAAATTCCAGCACGTCCCATGTTTTGCACATACCTTGAATTTGGTGGTGCAGAATTTTTTTAAAAATGACAGGGGCGTGCAAGAGATGCTGTCGGTGGCCAGAAGAATTGCGGGAAACTTTCGGCGTACAGGCACCACGTACAGAAGACTGGAGCACCACCAAAAACTACTGAACCTGCCCTGCCATCATCTGAAGCAAGAAGTGGTAACGAGGTGGAATTCAACCCTCTATATGCTTCAGAGGTTGGAGGAGCAGCAAAAGGCCATTCAAGCCTATACAATTGAGCACGATATAGGAGGTGGAATGCACCTGTCTCAAGTGCAGTGGAGAATGATTTCAACGTTGTGCAAGGTTCTGATGCCCTTTGAACTTGCCACACGTGAAGTCAGTTCAGACACTGCCAGCCTGAGTCAGGTCATTCCCCTCATCAGGCTTTTGCAGAAGAAGCTGGAGACATTGAAGGAGGAGCTAACACGGAGCGATTCCGCTAGGCATGTGGGACTTGTGGATGGAGCCCTTAATTCGCTTAACAAGGATTCACGGGTGGTCAATCTGTTGAAATCAGAGCACTACATTTTGGCCACCGTGCTCGATCCTAGATTTAAAACCTACCTTGGATCTCTCTTTCCGGCAGACACAAGTCTGCTGGGGTTGAAAGACCTGCTGGTGAGAAAATTGTCAAGTCAAGCGGAACGCGACCTATCAACATCTCCTCCTTCACATTCTCCCGCAACTGGGGGTGCGAGGAAAAGGCTCAGAATTCCGAGCCCACCCGCTGGCGGTGATGCAGGGCAGTCTGGAGCGACTGCTGATGCTGACATCTGGTCCGGACTGAAGGACCTGACAACGATTACGGACATGTCGTCTACTGTCACTGCATATGATTCTCTCAACATTGAAAGAATGGTGGAGGATTATATGAGTGACCGCATCCAAGTAGGCACGTCACACAGTCCGTACTTATACTGGCAGGAAAAAGAGGCAATTTGGAGGCCCTTGCACAAACTGGCTTTATTCTACCTAAGTTGCCCTCCCACAAGTGTGTACTCCGAAAGAGTGTTTAGTGCCGCCGCTCACCTTGTCAGCAATCGGCGTACGAGGTTACATCCAGAAAATGTGGAGAAGATGATGTTCATTAAAATGAATTATAATCAATTCCTCCACGGAGACATTGACCAGCAGCAATTGCCTCCACAAAGTACACAGGGAGCTGAGATGGTGGATTCCAGTGGGGACGAATTGATAATCTGTGAGGAGGGGGATGTACACGGTGATATATCGGAGGATGATGATGAGGTGGACATCTTGCCTCTGTAGAGCCAGTTTGTGCAAGGAGAGATTAATTGCTTCTTTTTTGAGGGGGGGGTCCAAACCAACCCGTCATATCAGTCACAGTCGTGTGGCAGACCCTGTCACTGAAATGATGGGTTGGTTAAAGTGTGCATGTCCTGTTTTGTTTATACAACATAAGGGTGGGTGGGAGGGCCCAAGGACAATTCCATCTTGCACCTCTTTTTTCTTTCATTTTTCTTTGCGTCATGTGCTGTTTGGGGAGGGTTTTTTGGAAGGGACATCCTGCGTGACACTGCAGTGCCACTCCTAGATGGGCCAGGTGTTTGTGTCGGCCACTAGGGTCGCTTAGCTTAGTCATCCAGCGACCTCGGTGCAAATTTTAGGACTAAAAATAATATTGTGAGGTGTGAGGTATTCAGAATAGACTGAAAATGAGTGGAAATTATGGTTTTTGAGGTTAATAATAATATGGGATCAAAATGACCCCCAAATTCTATGATTTAAGCTGTTTTTTAGGGTTTTTTGAAAAAAACACCCGAATCCAAAACACACCCGAATCCGACAAAAAAAATTCGGTGAGGTTTTGCCAAAACGCGGTCGAACCCAAAACACGGCCGCGGAACCGAACCCAAAACCAAAACACAAAACCCGAAAAATTTCAGGCGCTAGTATATGTATGTGTCAGGTGCTGCGTGTATATGTATGTGTCAGGTGCTGCGTGTGTATGTATGTGTCAGGTGCTGCATGTTTATTTTATTGTGTCTGATGCTACGTGTGTGTGTCAGGTGCCGCACGTGTATATGTGTGTGTGTCAGGTGTTGCGCGTGTATGTGTGTGTCAGGTGCCGTTCCCCTTCTTCCCATCCCAGCTCTCTCTGTAGAATACAGCTCTGCACCCAGAGAGAGGGAAAGACCAAGGGGCTGATCACTGCACTGCTCACTTTTTGGTCATGAGTTCGGCCTCCTGTTTCTTCCAGTGCTGTGTTCCTGCAGCCCAGCCCTCCCTGTTGTGCCAGAGAATCAGCCCTTCCTTCCCCAGCCAGAGAGAGAGCCCGAGGCAGAGACACTCTTCCCGTAGCTGGCTTACCCCCAGTACTTCAGCACTGGCCATGCGGCAGTCAACAAAGGAGACCAGCAGGGGGTTCTGGCAGCATCAGCTGTGGCCGCAGCTTGATCGGGGAGGCCTGCAGTGTCTGAGGTGGGCAGCGCTTCCTCCGCCGCTGTCACCTTCCCCTGCCGGAGAGAAAGCCAGAGACATACCCTTCCCGCAGCTGGGCTACCCCTAGTACCTCAGTGCTGGCCAGGCAGAAGTCTATGGAGGGGACCGGCAGGGGTTTCGGGCCGCAGCAGCAGCGGCCGCAGCAAGATCAGGGAGGCCTGCAGGGTCAGTGCCGGGCAGCACTTCCACCAACACTGTCACCTCTGTGCTAGGCATGTACACCAGTCCGTACGGACGGAGGTGTCCACAACAGGCAGCAGTATAATGAGTCAGACAAACTCATTACATGCTGCCCACTGCTGCGCCGCGTGCCCTCGATGGAGGAAGCCTAGATGCGGTCCCCAGCGGCAGCGAGGGAGAAGGGTGATCACATCACCCTTCAACCCGGCACCTCACAATCAGCTGGGGATCTGCAGTAGCTTCATCTCTCTCTTCCTCTCCCTCTCTGACAGCACAGCAGCCCCTCTGGGTCCCATGTAGCTCTGCCCCCCTGCTCACAGTTCACTCGGCCTCTACTGATTAAAAAGAAAATAAGAGCCTGACCTGCTGCTCAGATGCTAGGAGGGGACGGGCGGTAGGTCCTCTGTGAGTGCACTACACAGTCAAAATTAACTCGGACTCCTCACAACAGTGTGGACTGCGGGCGACGTCAGACGCCAATTTGGGTGTGCTTGCCGCACTACCTGCCCATCAAGCCCAACGTGGTGCCATGGTGCCAGCCCCACCCACTATACGGATTCCATTTTGTATTAGGAATCCTATAACAGCATTCCGACATCCCTCCCTATGATGCTGCCATCCATACATCCGCACACTGCCGCTCTCACACAACTGTACACTGCTGCTCTCATACATCCATACAATGCCGCTCTCATACATCCATACAACCCCGCTCTCATACATCCGTACAACCCCGCTCTCATACATCCGCACACTGCCGCTCTCATACATCCGCACACTGCCGCTCTCATACATCCGCACACTGCCGCTCTCATACATCCGCACACTGCCGCTCTCATACATCCGCACACTGCCGCTCTCATACATTCGTACAACCCCGTTCTCATACATCCGTACAACCCCGCTCTCATACATCCGTACAACCCCGCTCTCATACATCCGCACACTGCCGCTCTCTTACATCCGCACACTGCCGCTCTCATACATCCACACACCGCCGCACTCATACATCCACACACCACCGCACTCATACATCCGCACACCACCGCACTCATACATCCGCACACCGACGCAGTTATGCAGCAGTACACTGCCGCTCTTATATAGCCGTACACTGCTGCTCTCATACATCCGCACACTGCCGCACTCATACAGCCGTACAACCCCGCTCTCATACATCCGCACACTGCTGCACTCATACAGCCGCACTCTTACAGCTGCACACTGCCGCTCTCATACATCCGCACACTGCCGCTCTCATACTTCCGCACACTGCCGCTCTCATACTTCCGCACACTGCCGCTCTCATACTTCCGCACACTGCCGCTCTCATACTTCCGCACACTGCCGCTCTCATACTTCCGCACACTGCCGCTCTCATACTTCCGCACACTGCCGCTCTCATACTTCCGCACACTGCCGCTCTCATACTTCCGCACACTGCCGCTCTCATACTTCCGCACACTGCCGCTCTCATACATCCGCACACTGCCGCTCTCATACATCCGCACACTGCCGCTCTCATACATCCGCACACTGTCGCTTTCATACATCCGTACAACCCCGTTCTCATACATCCGTACAACCCCGCTCTCATACATCCGCACACTGCCGCTCTCATACATCCACACACCGCCGCACTCATACATCCACACACCACCGCACTCATACATCCACACACCACCGCACTCATACATCCGCACACCGACGCAGTTATACAGCCGTACACTGCCGCTCTTATATAGCCGTACACTGCCGCTCTCATACATCCGCACACTGCCGCACTCATACAGCCACTCTCATACAGCCGTACAACCCCGCTCTCATACATCCGCACACTGCTGCACTCATACAGCCGCACTCTTACAGCCGCACACTGCCGCTCTCATACATCCACACACTGCCGCTCTCATACATCCGTACAACCCCGCTCTCATACATCCGTACAACCCCGCTCTCAAACATCCCACACTGCCGCTCTCATACATCCGCACACTGCCGCTCTCATACATCCGCACACTGCCGCTCTCATACATCCGCACACTGCCGCTCTCATACATCCGCACACTGCCGCTCTCATACATCCGCACACTGCCGCTCTCATACATCCGCACACCACCGCACTCATACATCCACACACCGACGCAGTTATACAACTGTACACTGCCGCTCTCAAAAATCCGCACACTGCCGCTCTCATACATCCGCACACTGCCGCTCTCATACATCCGCACACTGCCGCTCTCATATATCCGCACACTGCCGCTCTCATACATCCGCACACTGCCGCACTCATACAGCCGTACAACCCCGCTCTCATACATCCGCACACCGACACGGTTATACAGCCGCACACCGTCACAGTTATACATCCGCACACTGCCGCTCTCATACAGCCGCACTCTTACAGCCGCACACTGCCGCACTCTTACAGCCGCACACTGCCGCACTCTTACAGCCACACACTGCCGCACTCTTACAGCCACACACTGCCGCACTCTTACAGCCACACACTGCCGCACTCTTACAGCCACACACTGCCGCACTCTTACAGCCGCACTCTTACAGCCGCACACTGCCGCACTTACAGCCGCACACTGCCGCACTCTTACAGCCGCACTCTTACAGCCGCACACTTCCGCTCTCATACATCCACACACCGCCGCACGCATACAGCCGCACACCATCGCACTCATACAGCCGCACACCGATGCAGTTATACAGCCGTACATTGCCGCTCTCATACATCCGCACACTGCCGCTCTCATACATCCGCACACTGCCGCTCTCATACATTCGCACACTGCCGCTCTCATACTTCCGCACACTGCCGCTCTCATACTTCCGCACACTGCCGCTCTCATACTTCCGCACACTGCCGCTCTCATACTTCCGCACACTGCCGCTCTCATACTTCCGCACACTGCCGCTCTCATACATCCGCACACTGCCGCTCTCATACATCCGCACACTGCCGCTCTCATACATCCGTACACTGCCGCTCTCATACTTCCGCACACTAACGCTCACATCTATACATACATAGCCTCCATAAATCTACACATCCAATCCCCGTGCAAGGGAACACTGAAATCACTATCACTTTTCCCCGGGGTGTGACCACAGCCAGCCACTACTCCGGCCACCTTCTTGTGACACCAAAATGCATCTTACCTATCATCAGGGTGGTGCTGCTGCTGGGGGCAGGTTGCTGCCTCAGTCTCCTGGTTGGTGCTGCGATTGGAGGGGGTACTGCTTCCCTGTGCTGCCACTGAATTGCAGCTTGACGCTACTGCTGCCGGGAGTAACAGCTTCCTGACTGTTGTTGCTGGTGGCTGCCTACTGCTCATTGCCGCCGGAACACTGACCGGCTCTGCAGTGATGCTGGCGGAGTAGTGGCGGTGGGGTGGGGGGGTGCCTGCTCCCTTCCCTTGAGCATGCCGCAGTGTAAAAAAAATAAGAATTTACTTGCCGATAATTCTATTTCTCGTAGTCCGTAGTGGATGCTGGGGACTCCGTAAGGACCATGGGGATTAGCGGCTCCGCAGGAGACTGGGCACATCTAAAGAAAGCTTTAGGACTAGCTGGTGTGCACTGGCTCCTCCCCCTATGACTCTCCTCCAAGCCTCAGTTAGGATACTGTGCCCGGATGAGCGTACACAATAAGGAAGGATTTTGAATCCCGGGTAAGACTCATACCAGCCACACCAATCACACTGTACAACTTGTGATCTAAACCAAGTTAACAGCATGATAACAGAGGAGCCTCTAGAAAAGATGGCTCACTACAGTAATAACCCGATTTTTTGGTAACAATAACTATGTACCAGTATTGCAGACAATCCGCACTTGGGATGGGCGCCCAGCATCCACTACGGACTACGAGAAATAGAATTATCGGCAAGTAAATTCTTATTTTCTCTAACGTCCTAAGTGGATGCTGGGGACTCCGTAAGGACCATGGGGATTATACCAAAGCTCCCAAACGGGCGGGAGAGTGCGGATGACTCTGCAGCACCAAATGAGAGAACTCCAGGTCCTCCTCAGCCAGGGTATCAATTTTGTAGAATTTTACAAACGTATTTGCTCCTGACCAAGTAGCTGCTCGGCCAAGTTGTAACGCCGAGACCCCTCGGGCAGCCGCCCAAGATGAGCCCACCTTCCTTGTGAAGTGGGCATTTACAGATTTTTGGCTGTGGCAGGCCTGCCACAGAATGTGCAAGCTGAATTGTACTACAAATCCAACGAGCAATAGTCTGCTTAGAAGCAGGAGCACCCAGCTTGTTGGGTGCATACAGGAGAAACAGCGAGTCAGCTTTCCTGACTCCAGCCCTCCTGGAACATATATTTTCAGGACCCTGACAACGTCTAGCTACTTGGAGTCCTCCAAGTCCCTAGTAGCCGCAGGCCCCACAATAGGTTGGTTCAGGTGAAACGCTGAAACCACCTTAGGGAGAAACTGAGGACGAGTCCTCAATTCCGCCCTGTCCGAATGGAAAATCAGATAAGGGCTTTTACAGGATAAAGCCCCCAATTCTGACACGCGTCTAGCCCAGGCAAGGGCCAACAGCATGACCACTTTCCATGTGAGATATTTTTAACTCCACAGATTCAAGTGGTTTCAAACCAATGTGACTTTTGGAACCCAAACTACATTGAGATCCCAAGTGCCACTGGAGGCACAAAAGGAGGCTGTATATGCAGTACCCCTTTTACAAACGTCTGAACTTCAGGGACTGAAGCTAGTTCTTTTTTGGAAGAAAACTGACAGGGCCGAAATTTGAACCTTAATGGGCCCCAATTTCATGCCCATAGACACTCCTATTTGCAGGAAATGTAGGAATCGACCCAGTTGAATTTCCTCCGTCGGGCCTTACTGGCCTCGCACCACGCAACATATTTTCGCCAAATGCGGTGATAATGTTTTGCGGTTACATCCTTCCTGGCTTTGATCAGGATAAGGATGACATCATCCGGAATGCCTTTTTTCCTTCAGGATCCAGCGTTAAACCGCTATGCTGTCAAACGCAGCCGCGGTAAGTCTTGGAACAGACAGGGTCCTTGCTGGAGCAGGTCCCTTCTTAGAGGTAGAGGCCACGGATCCTCCGTGAGCATCTCTTGAAGTTCCGGTTACCAAGTCCTTCTTGGCCAATCCGGAGCCACGAATATAGTGCTTACTCCTCTCCATCTTATCAATCTCAGTACCTTGGGTATGAGAGGCAGAGGAGGGAACACATACACTGACTGGTACATCCACAGTGTTACCAGAGCGTCTACAGCTATTGCCTGAGGGTCCCTTGACCTGGTGCAATACTTGTCGTTTTATAAACATGTGGAAGACTTCTGGGTGAAGTCCCTACTCTCCCGGGTGGAGGTTGTGCTGAGGAAGTCTGCTTCCCAGTTGTCCACTCCCGGAATGAATACTGCTGACAGTGCTATCACATGATTTTCCGCCCAGCGAAGAATCCTTGCAGCTTCTGCCATAGCCCTCCTGCTTCTTGTGCCACCCTGTCTGTTTACGTGGGTGACTGCCGTGATGTTGTCCGACTGGATCAACCCTGGCTGACCTTGAAGCAGAGGTCTTGCTAAGCTTAGAGCATTGTAAATGGCCCTTAGCTTCAGGATATTTATGTGAAGTGATGTCTCCAGGCTTGACCCTAAGCCCTGGATATTCCTTCCCTGTGTGACTGCTCCCCAGCCTCGCAGGCTGGCCTCCGTGGTCACCAGGACCCAGTCCTGAATGCCGAATCTGCGGCCCTCTAGAAGATGAGCATTCTGCAACCACCACAGGAGGGACACCCTTGTCCTTGGTGACAGGGTTATCCGCTGATGCATCTGAAGATGCGACCCGGACCATTTGTCCAGCAGGTCCCACTGGAAATTCTTGCGTGGAATCTGCCGAATGGGATTGCTTCGTAGGAAGCCACCATTTTACCCAGAACCCTTGTGCATTGATGCACTGAGACTTGGCTCGGTTTGAGGAGGTTCCTGACTAGCTCGGATAACTCCCTGGCTTTCTCCTCCGGGAGAAACACCTTTTTCTGGACTGTGTCCAGGATCATCCCTAGGAACAGAAGACACGTCGTCGGAACCAGCTGCGATTTTGGAATATTGAGAATCCAATCGTGCTGCCGCAACACTACCTGAGATAGTGCTACACCGACCTCCAACTGTTCCCTGGATCTTACCCTTATCAGGGAATCGTCCAAGTAAGGGATAACTAAAATTCCCTTCCTTCGAAGGAATATCATCATTTCGGCCATTACCTAGGTAAAGACCCGGGGTGCCGTGGACCATCCCTACGGCAGCGTCTGAACTGATAGTGACAGTTCTGTACCATAAACCTGAGGTACCCTTGGTGAGAAGGGTAAATTTTGACATGAAGGTAAGCATACTTGATGTCCCGAGACATCATGTAGTCCCCTTCTTCCAGGTTCGCAATCACTGCTCTGAGTGACTCAATCTTGAATTTGAACCTTTGTATGTAAGTGTTCAAAGATTTTAGATTTAGAATCGGTCTCACCGAGCCGTCCGGCTTCGGTACCACAACAGTGTGGAATAATACCCCGTTCCCTGTTGCAGGAGGGGTACCTTGATTATCACCTGCTGGGAATACAGCTTGTGAATGGCTTCCAAAACTGTCTCCCTGTCAGAAGGAGACATCGGTAAAGCCGACTTTAGGAAACGGCGAGGGGAAGACGTCTCGAATTTTAATTTGTACCCCTGAGATATCACCTGAAGGATCCAGGGGTCTACTTGCGAGTGAGCCCACTGCGCGCTGAAATTCATTGAGACGGGCCCCCCACCGTGCCTGATTCTGCTTGTAAAGCCCTAGCGTCATACTGAGGGCTTGGCAGAGGCGGGAGAGGGTTTCTGTTCCTGGGAACTGGCTGATTTCTGCAGCCTTTTTCCTCTCCCTCTGTCACGAGGCAGAAATGAGGAACCTTTTGCCCGCTTGTCCACGAAAAGACTGCGCCTGATAATACAGCGTCTTCTCATGTTGAGAGGCGACCTGGGGTACAAACGTGGATTTCCCAGCTGTTGCCGTGGCCACCAGGTCTGAAAGACCGACCCCAAATAACTCCTCCCCTTAATAAGGCAATACTTCTAAATGCCGTTTGGAATACGCATCACCTGACCACTGACGTGTCCATAACCCTCTACTCGTAGAAATGGGCAACGCACTTAGACTTGATGCCAGTCGGCAAATATTCCGCTGTGCATCACGCATATATAGAAATGCATCTTTTAAATGCTCTATAGGCAAAAATATACTGTCCCTATCTAGGGTATCAATATTTTCAGTCAGGGAATCCGACCACGCCAACCCAGCACTGCGCATCCAGGCTGAGGCGATTTTCTGGTCGCAGTATAACACCAGTATGTGTGTAAATACATTTTAGGATATCCTCCTGCTTTCTATCAGCAGGATCCTTAAGGGCGGCCATCTCAGGAGAGGATAGAGCCCTTACAAGCGTGTGAGCGCTTTATCCACCCTAGGGGGTGTTTCCCAACGCACCCTAACCTCTGGTGGGAAAGGATATAATGCCAATAACATTTTAGAATTTATCCGTTGTTATCGGGGGAAAACCACGCATCATCACACACCTCATTTAATTTCTCAGATTCAGGAAAACTACAGGTAGTTTTTCCTCACCGAACATAATACCCCTTTTTTTTGGTGGTACTCGTATTTTTTTTTTTTTTTTCATTGCCTCAATCATGTAACGTGTGGCCCTACTGGAAGTCACATTCGTCTCTTCACCGTCGACACTGGAGTCAGTATCCGTGTCGGCGTCTATATCTGCCATCTGAGGTAACGGGCGCTTTAGAGCCCCGGACGGCCTATGAGACGTCTGGACAGGCACAAGCTGAGTGGCCGGCTGTCTCATGTCAACCACTGTCTTTTATACATAGCTGACACTGTCACGTATTACTTCCAACAGTTCATCCACTCAGGTGTCGACCTCCTAGGGGGTGACATCACTATTACAGGCAATCTGCTCCGTCTCCACATCATTTTTCTCCTCATACATGTCGACACCAACGTACCGACATACAGCACACACACAGGGAATGCTCTGATAGAGCACAGGACCCCACTAGCCCTTTGGGGAGACAGAGGGAGAGTTTGCCAGCACACACCAGAGCGCTATATATATACAGGGATAACCTTATATAAGTGTTTTTCCCCTTATAGCTGCTGTATCTTTAATACTGCGCCTAATTTGTGCCCCCCTCTCTTTTTTAACCCTTTCTGTAGTGTAGTGACTGCAGGGGAGAGACAGGGAGCTTCCCTCCAACGGAGTTGTGAGGGAAAATTGCGCCAGTGTGCTGAGGAGATAGGCTCCGCCCCCTTATCGGCGGCCTTATCTCCCGTTTTTTTATGTATTCTGGCAGGGGTTAAATGCATCCATATAGCCCAGGAGCTATATGTGATGCATTTTTTGCCATCCAAGGTGTTTTTTATTGTGTCTCAGGGCGCCCCCCCCAGCGCCCTGCACCCTCAGTGACCGGAGTGTGAAGTGTGCTGAGAGCAATGGCGCACAGCTGCAGTGCTGTGCGCTACCTTGTTGAAGACAGGACGTCTTCTGCCGCCGATTTTCCGGACCTCTTCTGCCTTCTGGCTCTGTAAGGGGGCCGGCGGCGCGGCTCTGGGACCCATCCAGGCTGGGCCTGTGATCGTCCCTCTGGAGCTAATGTCCAGTAGCCTAAGAAGCCCAATCCACTCTGCACGCAGGTGAGTTCGCTTCTCTCGATGCAGTGAGCCTGTTGCCAGCAGGTCTCACTGAAAATAAAAAACCTAAACTAAAACTTTCACTAAGAAGCTCAGGAGAGCCCCTAGTGTGCACCCTTCTCGTTCGGGCACAGAAATCTAACTGAGGCTTGGAGGAGAGTCATAGGGGGAGGAGCCAGTGCACACCAGCTAGTCCTAAAGCTTTCTTTAGATGTGCCCAGTCTCCTGCGGAGCCGCTAATCCCCATGGTCCTTACGGAGTCCCCAGCATCCACTTAGGACGTTAGAGAAATAAATAATAAATAGAGAGCATACCAGTGTGAGAGTCTGTATTGATCACAGTGATTACACGGGGCACAGCATAAGGACACCTTGCTGTGAAGGGCTCTGCCCACAGATTGCTGCACCCTCTCTGTCAGCCGCTGCCCTCTCGTTCTCTGGGCGGCCAGTTCCAGTGTGAGGTAGGAGAGGAAGAGAACACACAGGAGAGCAGCCCTGATATATTACAGAGGTAGAAGTTCTATAGGCAGCAGAGACGGAGACCAGCCAGCCAGTCTCTCAGTGCCCTGATCACTACACGCCGCCAGCACAGCATTACAGGAGGGTCCTATAGTGCTGCCCTGAGCTAACAGGTGTGTGTACCAAGTGTACCCCGTACAGTGTGCTGCGCCCTGGTGTCTCTGAGAGGGGTGAGGTCACCGTGCCGCTTTAGTATATGGCTTTTCCTTAGTACTGTACGTTACAGCCCTGCACTAGTAGTGGCAACTCTGCCCTATGTGAACCTGTGAGGTTATTTTCCTATTTACAGAATAACCGGGGAGAAGGCGGCCATATTGCGGCTCTCAAGTGAAGGCACTCTAGTACACCCCCTGCTGGCGGCCACTGCGCAGGCGCAACAAATTGAAATGCCCTATCTCTATAATGGGGCATATTTCTCTTAATTCAAAAAAACCTGTAACTTTCTGAAAAACCACAACCCCAAAAGGCACGTCACTGGGACATGCTCTATCTAATAAAACAAACCCCAAGTCTTATTTTATATATATATATATATATATATATATGCACACACACTCATGTATATACATGCATATACATGTATACACAAATACACGTATGTACATGTTTATGCATGTATAATACACTGATAGAGTACATTAGTACATTATATTTATGAATTAATTGCTTCCCGATTCTGCAGTAGCATCATCAGCACCACCAGTGTTACTCACAGTCACTTCACACTGACTGCTGCACAACACATCACTTAATTTCCGGGCCGCCCGCCACCTGGTGAAGAGACATGGGAGATGAAGGACCAGCAGTGCCACGTTGAGCGGAAGTATTGTGAATTAGTTACCCACACACTCCTTGTGACACCTGCTCCCCGTCTGCCCTCCCACCTGCCGTCCGGAACCCGCACTGACAAGTAAGTCTCAGCAAAATGTGTCTGCCGGCGGCTCCCAGTCCCCCCTAGAGGAACATTGCCAGTGGTGTGGCGGCCGCGGCACACTAGGACTGAGAGACCGCAGCGGGAGGAAAGCACAGGTGGGCGGGAGGAGAGCGTGGGCGCACATCACCACGTCACATCGCAAGGTGACGCCAGTCCCCCCAGTGAGGCCGCCGACGAATGCACTCAGCATAGTATTAGCAGCAGGCAGAGGGGGGGCGGGCGCAGCGGTGGTGGGAGGTACGGAAATGAGCTGCAGGCTAGGCTCCACCGATCACACACTCAGCGATCACTGTGCTACAGCAAGCGTGGCGTGCAGCGGTGCTGGACATTAGGGAGTGCCTGTGCGCACCAGGCACCCCCTGTACGCACGCCTATGCGCTACCACCCCCCATATGCCACACTACATCACTATGCTATAGCCCTCCCATATGCTGCACTTCATAATTACACTATACCCCCCATACAACATACTACATCACCACACTACACTACTCACAATAAAATTAAAACATCCCAGTTCCTCATTCTTAATGAGCTCACGTGAGTTCTCTCCCCAACGGAGCTCCAGACCAAGTAACAATGAAGACACCAGCAGCGTGTAGGGGGCAGGCCTGGTCCACTTGTAAGGAGAGAGCAGTCACTGGAGGGTAAGAAGGGGGTGGGGCCTAGTCCTACAGACGGGAGAGAGCAAGGTACAGGGGTAGAAGGGGACGGCTGATGTGACGAAGGGGGCGGGGCCTATTCTTACAGGCTTTCAAAATTCTACTTTTTTAAATTCGACATTTGACAAATTCGACTTTTCTGCAATGGTACAAATGCGGCAATTCGACAAAAGTATATTCAATTGAAGTTTGTAAATTCGACAACAGTGCTTTTAAACAGTAAATTCATCATTTTCAATCCGCCACACTTTGCTGGCGGAATCTAATAAAAAAATTTAAAAACATGTTTTTTTTTGCTGTTTTTTTTTTTTGGTAATAGCATATCTATTTATATTAGAAGGGATTAGGTACTTGTTTGTCTTTTTTGGAGGCACAAGTATTATTTATATATTTTTTAAAAGATTATTTTTTAATTTTTTAAATGGAATGTGAAAAACCCGGAAAAAAAATTGCGTGGGGTCCCCCCTCCAAAGCATAACCAGCCTCGGGCTCTTCGAGCCGGTCCTGGTTCTAAAAATCCGGGGGAAAAACGGACAGGGGATCCCCCGTATTTTTAAAACCAGCACCGGGCTCTGCACCTGGTGCTGGTGCAAAAAATACGGGGGACAAAAAGAGTAGGGGTCCCCCGTATTTTTTACACCAGCATCGGGCTCCACTAGCTGGACAGATAATGCCACAGCCGGGGGTCACTTTTATACAGTGCCCTGCGGCCGTTGCATTAAATATCCAACTAGTCACCCCTGGCTGGGGTACCCTGGGGGAGTGGGGACCCCTTCAATCAAGGGGTCCCCCCCCCCAGCCACCCAAGGGCCAGGGGTGAAGCCCGAGGCTGTCCCCCCCATCCAAGGGCTGCGGATGGGAGGCTGATAGACTTGAGAAAATTGAAAGAATATTGTTTTTTCCAGTAGTACTACAAGTCCCAGCAAGCCTCCCCGCAAGCTGGTACTTGGAGAACCACAAGTACCAGCATGCGGGAGAAAAACGGGCCCGCTGGTACCTGTAGTTCTACTGGAAAAAAAATACCCAAATAAAAACAGGACACAGACACTGTGAAAGTATACCTTTATTTCACACCTGCCGACACACACATACTTACCTATGTTGACACGAAGCAGTCGGTCCTCTTCTCCAAGTAGAATCCACGGGTACCTGAAAATAAAAGATAATTATACTCACCTGATCCAGGTTCCAGATTAAATCCACGTACTTGGCAAAACAACAAACCGAACACCCGGACCAGACGGACTGAAAGGGGTCCCATGTTTACACATAGGACCCCTTTCCACGAATGCAGACATCCGAATCTCGCGAGAATCCAGACAGCGGGATGATGACGTTCGGGCGCGCTCGGGTTAGCCGAGCAAGGCGGGAAGGTTCGAACCTGCCTCGGACCCGTGTAAAATGGGTGAAGTTCGGGGGGGGGGGGGGTTCGGATTCCGACAAACCGAACCCACTCATCACTAGTATGTACGTGTGTGTCAGGTGCCGTGCGCGTACGTACACGTCAGTGCCATGCGTGCACGTACGTGTGTGTCAGGTGCCGTGCGCGTACGTACGTGTGTGTCAGGTGTCGTGCGTGTACGTGTGTGTGTGTGTCAGGTGGCGCGTACCTACATGTGTGTATGTCAGGTGCTGTGCATGTGTGTACGTACACGCGTGTATGTGTCAGGTGGCGCACGTGTACGTGTGTGCCAGGAGCCGCGCGTGTACATGCGTGTGGGTGTCAGGAGCCGCGCGTATACGTACATACGTGTAGGTGTCAGGTGCCGCGCGTATACGTACATACGTGTGTGTGTCAGGAGCCGCGCGTGTACGTACATGTGTGTGTGTCAGGAGCCACGCGTGTGTGTGTGTGTCAGGAGCCACGCGTGTGCATACGTGTGTGTGTGTGTGTCAGGTGCCACACGTGTACGTACGTGTGTGTGTCAGGTGCCGCACGTGTACGTGTGTCAAGTGCCGCGTGTGTACGTACGTATGTGTGTGCCTGGAGCCGCGCGTGTACATACATGTGTGTGTGTGTCAGGTGCTGTACGTGTATGTGTGTATCTCAGGTGCTGCATTTGTATGTGTCAGCTGCCACGTGGGTGTCAGGTGTTGAGCGTGTATGTGTTTGTGTCAGGTGTCGCATCTGTATGTGTGTGACTGTCAGGTGCTGCGCGTGTATGTGTGTGTCAGGTGCTGCATGTATATAAGTGTGTGTTAGGTGCTGTTCATGTATGTGGGAGTGGCAGGTGCTGCATGTGTATATATGTGTGAGTGGCAGGTGCTGAGTGTGTATATGAGTGTGTGTGAGGTGCTGTGAGTGTATGTGTGTGTTAGGTGCTCTGAGTGTATATGATTGTGTGTCAGGTGCTGTGCGTGTGTGCGTTAAATGCCACATGTATATGTGTGTGTCAGGTGCTGCCTGTGTGTGTGTGTCAGGTGCTGCATGTCTGTGTGTGTGTGTCTGTCAGGTGCTGCATGTGTGTGTCAGGTGCTGCATGTCTGCGTGTGTGTGTCAGGCGCTGCATGTCTGTGTGTCAGGTGCTGCGTGTGTGTGTGTGTCAGGTGCTGTGTGTGTGTGTGTCAGGTGCTGTGTGTGTGTCAGGTGCTGCGTGTGTGTGTGTGTGTGTCAGGTGCTGTGTGTGTGTGTCAGGTGCTGCGTGTCTGCGTGTGTGTGTCAGGTGCTGCGTGTCTGCGTGTGTGTGTCAGGTGCTGCGTGTCTGTGTCAGGTGCTGCGTGTGTCTGTGTCAGGTGCTGCGTGTGTCTGTGTCAGGTGCTGCGTGTGTCTGTGTCAGGTGTTGCGTGTGTCTGTTTCAGGTGCTGCGTGTGTCTGTGTCAGGTGCTGCGTGTGTCTGTGTCAGGTGCTGCGTGTATATATGTGTGAGTGGCAGGTGCTGAGTGTGTATATGAGTGTGTGTGAGGTGCTGTGAGTGTATGTGTGTGTTAGGTGCTCTGAGTGTATATGATTGTGTGTCAGGTGCTGTGCGTGTGTGCGTTAAATGCCACATGTATATGTGTGTGTCAGGTGCTGCCTGTGTGTGTGTGTCAGGTGCTGCATGTCTGTGTGTGTGTGTCTGTCAGGTGCTGCATGTGTGTGTCAGGTGCTGCATGTCTGCGTGTGTGTGTCAGGCGCTGCATGTCTGTGTGTCAGGTGCTGCGTGTGTGTGTGTGTCAGGTGCTGCGTGTGTGTGTGTGTCAGGTGCTGTGTGTGTGTCAGGTGCTGCGTGTGTGTGTGTGTCAGGTGCTGTGTGTGTGTCAGGTGCTGCGTGTCTGCGTGTGTGTGTCAGGTGCTGCGTGTCTGCGTGTGTGTGTCAGGTGCTGCGTGTGTCTGTGTCAGGTGCTGCGTGTGTCTGTGTCAGGTGCTGCGTGTGTCTGTGTCAGGTGCTGCGTGTGTCTGTGTCAGGTGCTGCGTGTGTCTGTGTCAGGTGCTGCGTGTGTGTCTGTGTCAGGTGCTGCGTGTGTGTGTGTGTCAGGTGCTGCGTGTGTGTGTGTCAGGTGCTGCGTGTGTGTGTCAGGTGCTGCGTGTGTGTGTGTCAGGTGCTGCGTGTGTCTGTGTCAGGTGCTGCGTGTGTGTGTGTCAGGTGCTGCGTGTGTGTGTGTGTGTGTCTGGTGCTGCGTGTGTGTGTGTCAGGTGCTGCGTGTGTGTGTGTCAGGTGCTGCGAGTCTGCGTGTGTGTCAGGTGCTGCGAGTGTGTGCCAGGTGCTGCGTGTCTGCGTGTTTGTGTCAGGTGCTGCGTGTGTGTGTGTGTCAGGTGCTGCGTGTGTGTGTCAGGTGCTGCGTGTGTGTGTCAGGTGCTGCGAGTCTGCGTGTGTCAGGTGCTGCGAGTCTGCGTGTGTCAGGTGCTGCGAGTCTGCGTGTGTGTCAGGTGCTGCGAGTCTGCGTGTGTGTGTGTCAGGTGCTGCGTGTCTGCGTGTTTGTGTCAGGTGCTGCGTGTCTGTGTGTCAGGTGCTGCGTGTCTGTGTGTCAGGTGCTGCGTGTCTGTGTGTCAGGTGCTGCGTGTCTGTGTGTCAGGTGCTGCGTGTGTGTGTGTCAGGTGCTGCGTGTCTGTGTGTCAGGTGCTGCGTGTCTGTGTGTCAGGTGCTGCGTGTCAGGTGCTGCGTGTCTGTGTGTCAGGTGCTGCGTGTCTGTGTGTCAGGTGCTGCGTGTCAGGTGCTGCGTGTCAGGTGCTGCGTGTCTGTGTGTGTCAGGCGCTGCGTGTCTATGTGTGTCAGGCGCTGCGTGTCTGTGTGTCAGGCGCTGCGTGTCTGTGTGTGTCAGGCGCTGCGTGTCTGTGTGTGTCAGGCGCTGCGTGTCTGTGTGTGTGTCAGGTGCTGCGTGTCTGTGTGTGTATCAGGCGCTGCATGTCTGTGTGTGTGTGTGTGTGTCAGGTGCTGCGTGTGTGTGTCAGGTGCTGCGTGGGAGGGGGGGTGGGGGTGGCCGGACACACAGCAGGGAGGGGAGGGGGTGGCCGGACACATCGGGAGGAGTGGGGGTGGGCGAATACACAGCAGGGGAGGGTGACCGGACACACAGCAGGGAGGGGTGGCCGGACACACAGCAGGGAGGAGGGGGGTAGGCCGGACACACAGCAGGGGAGGGGAGGGTGGCCGGACACACAGCAGGGGAGGGGGTGGCTGGACACACGGCAGGGAGGGGAGGGTGGCCGGACACACGGCAGGGAGGGGAGGGTGGCCGGACGCACGGCAGGGAGGGGAGGGTGGCCAGACACACGGCAGGGAGGGGAGGGTGGCCGGACACACGGCAGGGAGGGGGGGGGGGTGGCCGGACACACGGCAGGGAGGGGGAGTGGCCGGACACACAGCAGGTAGGAGGGGGGTGGCCGGACACACAGCAGGTAGGAGGGGGGGTGGCCGGACACACAGCAGGGAGGAGGAGGTGTGGCCGGACACAGCAGGGAGGAGGAGGGGGGGGGGGGCGGCCGGACACACAGCAGGGAGGGGAGGGAGGGCAGGGAGGGGGGGGCCGGACACACAGCATGGAGGGAGGGAGGGGGGGCGGCCTGACACACAGCAGGGAGGGCGGGGGGGGATGGACGGACACACAGCAGGGAAGGAGGGAATGGACAGACACACAGCAGGGAGGGCGGGGGGGGGGGGTTGGACGGACACACAGCAGGGAGGGCGGGGGGGGTTGGACGGACACACAGCAGGGAGGGCGGGGGGGGGGTTGGACGGACAAACAGCAGGGAGGGCGGGGGGGTTGGACGGACAAACAGCAGGGAGGGAGGGGGGGGGTTGGACGGGCACACAGCAGGGAGGGCGGGGGGGGGTTGGACGGACACACAGCAGGGAGGGCGGGGGGGGGTTGGACGGACCCACAGCAAGGAGGGCTGGGGGGGGTTGCACGGACACACAGCAGGGAGGGCGGGGGGGTTGGACGGACACACAGCAGGGAGGGCGGGGGGGTTGGACGGACACACAGCAGGGAGGGCGGGGGGGTTGGAAGGACACACAGCAGGGAGGGCGGGGGGGGTTGGACGGACACACAGCAGGGCGGGCGGGGGGGGTTGGACGGACACAGCAGGGAGGGCGGGGGGGGGGTTGGACGGACACACAGCAGGGAGGGCGGTGGGGGGGGTTGGACGGAAACACAGCAGGGAGGGCGGGGGGGGTTGGACGGACACACAGCAGGGAGGGCGGTGGGGGGGGTTGGACAGACACACAGCAGGGAGGGCGGGGGGGGGGGTTGGACGGACACACAGCAGGGAGGGCGGGGGGGTTGGACGGACACACAGCAGGGCAAGCGGGGGGGGGGTTGGACGGACACAGCAGGGAGGGCGGGGGGGGGTTGGACGGACACACAGCAGGGAGGGCGGTGGGGGGGGTTGGACGGACACACAGCAGGGAGGGCGGGGGGGGGGGTTGTGTGCCAGGAGCCGCGCGTGTACATGCGTGTGGGTGTCAGGAGCCGCGCGTATACGTACATACGTGTAGGTGTCAGGTGCCGCGCGTATACGTACATACGTGTGTGTGTGTCAGGAGCCGCGCGTGTACGTACATGTGTGTGTGTCAGGAGCCACGCGTGTGTGTGTGTGTCAGGAGCCACGCGTGTGCATACGTGTGTGTGTGTGTCAGGTGCCACACGTGTACGTACGTGTGTGTGTGTCAGGTGCCGCACGTGTACGTGTGTCAAGTGCCGCGTGTGTACGTACGTATGTGTGTGCCTGGAGCCGCGCGTGTACATACATGTGTGTGTGTGTGTGTGTCAGGTGCTGTACGTGTATGTGTGTATCTCAGGTGCTGCATTTGTATGCGTCAGCTGCCACGTGGGTGTCAGGTGTTGAGCGTGTATGTGTTTGTGTCAGGTGTCGCATCTGTATGTGTGTGACTGTCAGGTGCTGCGCGTGTATGTGTGTGTCAGGTGCTGCATGTATATAAGTGTGTGTTAGGTGCTGTTCATGTATGTGGGAGTGGCAGGTGCTGCATGTGTATATATGTGTGAGTGGCAGGTGCTGAGTGTGTATATGAGTGTGTGTGAGGTGCTGTGAGTGTATGTGTGTGTTAGGTGCTCTGAGTGTATATGATTGTGTGTCAGGTGCTGTGCGTGTGTGCGTTAAATGCCACATGTATATGTGTGTGTCAGGTGCTGCCTGTGTGTGTGTGTCAGGTGCTGCATGTCTGTGTGTGTGTGTCTGTCAGGTGCTGCATGTGTGTGTCAGGTGCTGCATGTCTGCGTGTGTGTGTCAGGCGCTGCATGTCTGTGTGTCAGGTGCTGCGTGTGTGTGTGTGTCAGGTGCTGTGTGTGTGTGTCAGGTGCTGTGTGTGTGTCAGGTGCTGCGTGTGTGTGTGTGTGTCAGGTGCTGTGTGTGTGTCAGGTGCTGCGTGTCTGCGTGTGTGTGTCAGGTGCTGCGTGTCTGCGTGTGTGTGTCAGGTGCTGCGTGTCTGTGTCAGGTGCTGCGTGTGTCTGTGTCAGGTGCTGCGTGTGTCTGTGTCAGGTGCTGCGTGTGTCTGTGTCAGGTGTTGCGTGTGTCTGTTTCAGGTGCTGCGTGTGTCTGTGTCAGGTGCTGCGTGTGTCTGTGTCAGGTGCTGCGTGTATATATGTGTGAGTGGCAGGTGCTGAGTGTGTATATGAGTGTGTGTGAGGTGCTGTGAGTGTATGTGTGTGTTAGGTGCTCTGAGTGTATATGATTGTGTGTCAGGTGCTGTGCGTGTGTGCGTTAAATGCCACATGTATATGTGTGTGTCAGGTGCTGCCTGTGTGTGTGTGTCAGGTGCTGCATGTCTGTGTGTGTGTGTCTGTCAGGTGCTGCATGTGTGTGTCAGGTGCTGCATGTCTGCGTGTGTGTGTCAGGCGCTGCATGTCTGTGTGTCAGGTGCTGCGTGTGTGTGTGTGTCAGGTGCTGCGTGTGTGTGTGTGTGTCAGGTGCTGTGTGTGTGTCAGGTGCTGCGTGTGTGTGTGTGTCAGGTGCTGTGTGTGTGTCAGGTGCTGCGTGTCTGCGTGTGTGTGTCAGGTGCTGCGTGTCTGCGTGTGTGTGTCAGGTGCTGCGTGTGTCTGTGTCAGGTGCTGCGTGTGTCTGTGTCAGGTGCTGCGTGTGTCTGTGTCAGGTGCTGCGTGTGTCTGTGTCAGGTGCTGCGTGTGTCTGTGTCAGGTGCTGCGTGTGTGTGTGTGTCAGGTGCTGCGTGTGTGTGTGTCAGGTGCTGCGTGTGTGTGTCAGGTGCTGCGTGTGTGTGTGTCAGGTGCTGCGTGTGTCTGTGTCAGGTGCTGCGTGTGTGTGTGTCAGGTGCTGCGTGTGTGTGTGTGTGTCAGGTGCTGCGTGTGTGTGTGTCAGGTGCTGCGTGTGTGTGTGTCAGGTGCTGCGAGTCTGCGTGTGTGTCAGGTGCTGCGAGTGTGTGCCAGGTGCTGCGTGTCTGCGTGTTTGTGTCAGGTGCTGCGTGTGTGTGTGTGTCAGGTGCTGCGTGTGTGTGTCAGGTGCTGCGTGTGTGTGTCAGGTGCTGCGAGTCTGCGTGTGTCAGGTGCTGCGAGTCTGCGTGTGTCAGGTGCTGCGAGTCTGCGTGTGTGTCAGGTGCTGCGAGTCTGCGTGTGTGTGTGTCAGGTGCTGCGTGTCTGCGTGTTTGTGTCAGGTGCTGCGTGTCTGTGTGTCAGGTGCTGCGTGTCTGTGTGTCAGGTGCTGCGTGTCTGTGTGTCAGGTGCTGCGTGTCTGTGTGTCAGGTGCTGCGTGTGTGTGTGTCAGGTGCTGCGTGTCAGGTGCTGCGTGTCTGTGTGTCAGGTGCTGCGTGTCTGTGTGTCAGGTGCTGCGTGTCAGGTGCTGCGTGTCTGTGTGTCAGGTGCTGCGTGTCTGTGTGTCAGGTGCTGCGTGTCAGGTGCTGCGTGTCTGTGTGTGTCAGGCGCTGCGTGTCTGTGTGTGTCAGGCGCTGCGTGTCTGTGTGTCAGGCGCTGCGTGCCTGTGTGTGTCAGGCGCTGCGTGTCTGTGTGTGTCAGGCGCTGCGTGTCTGTGTGTGTGTCAGGTGCTGCGTGTCTGTGTGTGTGTCAGGCGCTGCATGTCTGTGTGTGTGTGTGTGTGTCAGGTGCTGCGTGTGTGTGTCAGGTGCTGCGTGGGAGGGGGGGTGGGGGTGGCCGGACACACAGCAGGGAGGGGAGGGGGTGGCCGGACACATCGGGAGGAGTGGGGGTGGGCGAATACACAGCAGGGGAGGGTGACCGGACACACAGCAGGGAGGGGTGGCCGGACACACAGCAGGGAGGAGGGGGGTAGGCCGGACACACAGCAGGGGAGGGGAGGGTGGCCGGACACACAGCGGGGAGGGGGGGTGGCTGGACACACGGCAGGGAGGGGAGGGTGGCCGGACACACGGCAGGGAGGGGAGGGTGGCCGGACGCACGGCAGGGAGGGGAGGGTGGCCGAAGACACGGCAGGGAGGGGAGGGTGGCCGGACACACGGCAGGGAGGGGGGGGGTGGCCGGACACACGGCAGGGAGGGGGAGTGGCCGGACACACAGCAGGTAGGAGGGGGGGTGGCCGGACACACAGCAGGTAGGAGGGGGGGTGGCCGGACACACAGCAGGGAGGAGGAGGTGTGGCCGGACACAGCAGGGAGGAGGAGGGGGGGGGGCGGCCGGACACACAGCAGGGAGGGGAGGGAGGGCAGGGAGGGGGGGGGGGGGGCGGACACACAGCATGGAGGGAGGGAGGGGGGGGCGGCCTGACACACAGCAGGGAGGGCGGGGGGGATGGACGGACACACAGCAGGGAAGGAGGGAATGGACAGACACACATCAGGGAGGGCGGGGGGGGGGGGTTGGACGGACACACAGCAGGGAGGGCGGGGGGGGGTTGGACGGACACACAGCAGGGAGGGCGGGGGGGGTTGGACGGACAAACAGCAGGGAGGGCGGGGGGGGTTGGACGGACAAACAGCAGGGAGGGAGGGGGGGGTTGGACGGACACACAGCAGGGAGGGCGGGGGGGGGGGGGGTTGGACGGACACACAGCAGGGAGGGCGGGGGGGTTGGACGGACACACAGCAGGGAGGGCGGGGGGGTTGGACGGACACACAGCAGGGAGGGCGGGGGGGGTTGGAAGGACACACAGCAGGGAGGGCGGGGGGGGTTGGACGGACACACAGCAGGGCGGGCGGGGGGGGTTGGACGGACACAGCAGGGAGGGCGGGGGGGGGTTGGACGGACACACAGCAGGGAGGGCGGTGGGGGGGGTTGGACGGACACACAGCAGGGAGGGCGGTGGGGGGGGTTGGACAGACACACAGCAGGGAGGGCGGGGGGGGGTTGGACGGACACACAGCAGGGCGGGCGGGGGGGGGTTGGACGGACACAGCAGGGAGGGCGGGGGGGGGGGTTGGACGGACACACAGCAGGGAGGGCGGGGGCGGGGTTGGACGGACACACAGCAGGGAGGGCGGGGGGGGTTGGACGGACACACAGCAGGGAGGGCGGGGGGGTTGGACGGACACACAGCAGGGCAAGCGGGGGGGGGGTTGGACGGACACAGCAGGGAGGGCGGGGGGGGGGTTGGACGGACACACAGCAGGGAGGGCGGTGGGGGGGGGTTGGACGGACACACAGCAGGGAGGGCGGTGGGGGGGTTTGACGGACACACAGCAGGGAGGGCGGGGGGGGGGTTGGACGGACAAACAGCAGGGAGGGCGGGGGGGGGTTGGACGGACAAACAGCAGGGAGGGCGGGGGGGGTTGGACGGACCCACAGCAAGGAGGGCTGGGGGGGGGTTGCACGGACACACAGCAGGGAGGGCGGGGGGGGTTGGACGGACACACAGCAGGGCGGGCGGGGGGGGGTTGGACGGACACAGCAGGGAGGGCGGGGGGGGTTGGACGGACACACAGCAGGGAGGGCGGTGGGGGGGGTTGGACGGACACACAGCAGGGAGGGTGGGGGGGGTTGGACATACACACAGCAGGGAGGGCTGGGGGGGGTTGGACGGACACACAGCAGGGAGGGCGGGGGGGGTTGGACGGACACACAGCAGGGCGGGCGGGGGGGGTTGGACGGACACAGCAGGGAGGGCGGGGGGTGGGGTGGACGGACACACAGCAGATAGGGCGGTGGGGGGGGTTGGACGGACACACAGCAGGGAGGGCGGGGGGGGGTTGGACGGACACACAGCAGGGAGGGCGGTGGGGGGGGTTGGACGGACACACAGCAGGGAGGGCGGTGGGGGGTTGGACGGACACACAGCAGGGAGGGCGGGTGGGGGGGTGGACGGACACACAGCAGGGAGGGCGGGGGGGGGTTGGACGGACACACAGCAGGGAGGGCTGGGGGGGTTGGACGGACACACAGCAGGGAGGGCTGGGGGGGGGTTGCACGGACACACAGCAGGGAGGGCGGGGGGGGTTGGACGGACACACAGCAGGGCGGGCGGGGGGGGGTTGGACGGACACACAGCAGGGAGGGCGGGTGGGGGGGGTTGGACGGACACACAGCAGGGAGGGCGGGGGGGGTTGGACATACACACAGCAGGGAGGGCGGTGGGGGGGGGTTGGACGGACACACAGCAGGGAGGGCGGGGGGGGGGGTTGGACGGACACACAGCAGGGAGGGCGGGGGGGGGGTTGGACGGACACACAGCAGGGAGGGCGGGGGGGGGGTTGGACGGACACACAGCAGGGAGGGCGGGGGGGGGGTTGGACGGACACACAGCAGGGAGGGCGGGGGGGGTTGGACGGACACACAGCAGGGAGGGCGGGGGGGGTTGGACGGACACACAGCAGGGAGGGCGGGGGGTTGGACGACACACAGCAGGGAGGGCGGGGGGGGGTTGGACGGACACACAGCAGGGAGGGCGGGGGGGTTGGACGGACAAACAGCAGGGAGGGCGGGGGGGTTGGACGGACAAACAGCAGGGAGGGCGGGGGGGGTTGGACGGACCCACAGCAAGGAGGGCTGGGGGGGGGTTGCACGGACACACAGCAGGGAGGGCGGGGGGGGTTGGACGGACACACAGCAGGGCGGGCGGGGGGGGGTTGGACGGACACAGCAGGGAGGGCGGGGGGGGGGGTTGGACGGACACACAGCAGGGAGGGCGGTGGGGGGGGTTGGACGGACACACAGCAGGGAGGGTGGGGGGGTTGGACATACACACAGCAGGGAGGGCTGGGGGGGTTGGACGGACACACAGCAGGGAGGGCGGGGGGGGTTGGACGGACACACAGCAGGGCGGGCGGGGGGGGGTTGGACGGACACAGCAGGGAGGGCGGGGGGGGGGGGTGGACGGACACACAGCAGGGAGGGGCGGTGGGGGGGGTTGGACGGACACACAGCAGGGAGGGCGGGGGGGGGTTGGACGGACACACAGCAGGGAGGGCGGTGGGGGGGGGTTGGACGGACACACAGCAGGGAGGGCGGTGGGGGGGTTGGACGGACACACAGCAGGGAGGGCGGGTGGGGGGGTTGGACGGACACACAGCAGGGAGGGCGGGGGGGGTTGGACGGACACACAGCAGGGAGGGGCTGGGGGGGTTGGACGGACACACAGCAGGGAGGGCTGGGGGGGGTTGCACGGACACACAGCAGGGAGGGCGGGGGGGGTTGGACGGACACACAGCAGGGCGGGCGGGGGGGGGTTGGACGGACACACAGCAGGGAGGGCGGGTGGGGGGGGTTGGACGGACACACAGCAGGGAGGGCGGGGGGGGTTGGACATACACACAGCAGGGAGGGCGGGTGGGGGGGGGTTGGACGGACACACAGCAGGGAGGGCGGGGGGGGGGGGGGTTGGACGGACACACAGCAGGGAGGGCGGGGGGGGGGGGTTGGACGGACACACAGCAGGGAGGGCGCGGGGGGGGGGTTGGACGGACACACAGCAGGGAGGGCGGGGGGGGGTTGGACGGACACACAGCAGGGAGGGCGGGGGGTGTTGGACGGACACACAGCAGGGAGGGGGCGGGGGGGGGGGTTGGACGGACACACAGCAGGGAGGGCGGGGGGGGGTTGGACGGACACACAGCAGGGAGGGCGGGGGGGGGGTTGGACGGACACACAGCAGGGAGGGCGGAGGGGGGGGTTGGACGGACACACAGCAGGAGGGGGCGGGGGGGGGGGGTTGGACGGACACACAGCAGGGAGGGCGGTGGGGGGGGTTGGACGGACACACAGCAGGGAGGGCGGGGGGGGTTGGACGGACACACAGCAGGGAGGGCGGTGGGGGGGGTTGGACGGACACACAGCAGGGAGGGCCGGTGGGGGGGTTGGACGGACACACAGCAGGGAGGGCGGGTGGGGGGATTGGACGGACACACAGCAGGGAGGGCGGGGGGGGTTGG